>NW_027206342.1:100000-190000 GCF_024711535.1 Dipodomys merriami | reverse complement strand
AGGCCCCAAGTTCAAGGTTCATGACTGAGAAAACCAGAACAAAACAATTGTCGGCATGAGACAACTCACTAGACTTCAATAATACATAATTTTGTAAATGCCATGGGGACACATCTGAGCCACAATATTCTTTTTTAATCAAACTTCTTTTTTTCTTTATTATGAAAATACCCTACAGAGGGGTTACAATTACATCGGCAAAGTATTGAACACATTTTTTAGTAAACATTGTTGCCTCCTCCTTTGTTTCCCCTTCCTATCCCTTCCCCCTCACTCCCCCCCCAACCAAAGTTGTAAAGTTCGTTTTTAGATGTAATGAATTGTACATCTCATTGTGGCAATGTGTCCACATGTTTCCCTATTTAAACAATTTGCTTTTTCCCTTCCCCTCCACAAATAATACCAACATCAAATACAGTGAAAATAGGGGTTATACTGTGGGGGAGAGACCTACAAAGCAACAAATAAATCATCTTACAAATATGTTAGAAACAATCGCATGAAAGAAAAAATATTTGAATCCTTATGGTGTTGTTCATTTCGCCTAAGAGCAACATATATAACATTTTCTGCTTGTCTCAGGCATATACTAGTTATTGCAAAGAAGTAAAAGCATGGGACCTATGTTTCTTTGAGCCTGTCTTACTTCACTTAATATAATTTTTTCCAAGTCTTTCCATTTCCTAACAAATATGGCAATGTCATTTTTTTCTTTTGGAGGCATAGATTTCCATATTTTATATATATATATATATATATATATATATATGTCACATTTTTTGTCTGCAAAATCATCTCAGTTGTGGAGCTCTTACAAGGACCAGATGAATGAATGCACCCTGTGAAGGACACAGCACGTGAAACTCTTTGCATGACTCAGCACACAGCACCCAGTGCAGGATTCAGCACAGTGCACCCTGTAAAGGACTCAGCACACTGCACCCTGTAAAGGACTCAGCACAGATCACCTTATGAAGGGCTCAGCACATAGCTCTATTCCACAAATTGTCATTAGAATTAGGGTGGTTTCATCTGTATCACTCTTCTTTGAGGAACATTTCAAAAACCACAAAAGATCACATCTAATGGTTTAGAGGGGTGTATTTTTTAGGGGGGTTACCCATGGGGCTTGAACTCAAAGCATGTGGATACTGTTCTAATACCATTTGCTCAGGGCTAGAGCTCTGCCACTAGGAGCCACATTTTAAAGTGTCTCACAGACTTCCTGCCAGGGCTGGGTTTTAAAGCCCCTAAACAGCTAGGATGATGGGGTTAAGCCAGCCATCAGCGTCTGGTTCCCTGCAGCTGGGTTGCAGTGGTTTACATATGGCTAAGTCAGGTTAGGTGGCAGCTGTCAGCGCCAGACTCCTAGCTTGCTCTGTGATGATGTATTTGAAGTTCTGTCCTTATATCATTGCAGGTAGAATGTTCTACCTTGTTTTTGGCGGCAGTCCTGGGGCTTGAGTAAAGGCTTAGAAAATGTTCCTAAATATTGGTGCTCCAGGCTCACATTCAATTGATTGAAAAACAGCAGAACTTCTGGATTTTCTGTTTAAGTGGCACTGAGAAATCCAACCCAGGGCTTCTTGCTTGCTAGGCAAGCACTCACCCAACGAGCCCCAGGAGTGAATGAGGTATAAATAGATAGAGCTTCCTGTATATAAGTATTATATACACAAAAAGAGAGATGTCTGTATATTATTGAATTATAGATAATATTACTACCAAATATTAGGTTTTAAATTATGTCTCCATTTAATGATGTTCCCAGTTGAACAATTAATAAAGCATTAATTAATAATTACTCAATATCCTGTTATTATTTATCATATATGTACATACATCCATACATATAATTACATATTTTATAAATGAGACAAATTAAATTATGCAGCGTGTGTTACAACCAATTATTAGGTATTTAATTATGTCTCCATGTAATTTTTATTCTCTTAATGCTCAAAAAATATTAATTAAACTCAATGCAAGTCCTATAATTATTGCATCTAATTTTATGCCAGAATGATTCACTACTAATTCAATCTTTCTTCCACCTATGTCATTTCTTTCCTTTATGACATCCTATTTCATAGCATGTAGATTTGCATATAATTTATACATCCTACCTGTCACCGAGCACTTTCAAAGAAGAGGAAAACGTGTCACACTCGGCTTCTCTCTCCATGATTACATTTTTGGCAGTGCTTGGATCTAAACTCAGGGCCTAGAAGGCTCAGTTCATGAATGGATGACTGCCAACACAGCAGCCTCTAGCCAATTCAGCTGCCAGGCAGTTCCCAGGCCCTGAGATCGAGCCCTGTATGTTGACTCCATATTGCACTTAGTGTAGTTATTCATTTTATTTTTGTTTTATTCATTTACTTACCATTTATTTTATTGACTGTTATTAAACATGAAACATTTACTACATTTATTACATAGGATATGGATTTGCCTATGTATGAAACTTCACACCTGACACCCAGGAATTTCACAGAAAAGGAAAACATGTGTCACCATAGGCTTCTTACTCCACCATTCAATTTTTGTGAGTGCTGGCATCTGAACTCATAGCCTACAAGGCCCAATTCATGAATGGGTGAATGTCAGCACACCAGCCTGGGGCATATAGAGCTTACAAGAAGTTGCCAGCACTTGAGATCAAGCCCCAGGGTTTGACAAAATAAGAACAGATTGACATGCAGATGGTAGTACACAAATAAATATAGATCTTTAAAGAGTGCCAGATATGTCTATACATTCTTCAGTTATATATACTATATTCCTAACAATTGTTGGGTATTTATTATGCCTCCATGTAATTAATATTTTCATTTTCATCCTTAATGAAATATTAATTAAATCAACTACTGTCCTGAAACTATTGCATCCATGTAATTAATAGTATTCTTTTAATGTGTCAAAATATATCCATTAAAATCCATTGGCCTACTAAACTCACTCTGTTTAATTTTATAGTAGTATCATTCAGGAACAACTAATTCAACCTTGACATTCATAACCTTCAATCAGTATTCCTATGTATAGGAACCAGATTATTAGGATCTCCCTGCATTGGTAGGGGTCAGAACCGGGCTTCGAACACAGGGCCTATGTGGCTGTGTTGGCCTATGGCTTCCTTGGTAGCCTGCCAGCCTACAGCAATGCCAGGTTAGTAACACTTTTCAGCCATGTCATTCAGACCCAGTATGGTTACCTTGCAAAGAAAACAAGTGTAAAACCTGCAGCCATTGGCAAGTTGCTGATTTTTTGTTGTTGTTTAGTTTTTTTTGTAAAAATAACGTACAGTCGGGTTAGAATTATATGGGCAAGATAATGAGTACATTTCTCATTAAACATTGTTGCCTCCTCTTATGTTTGCCTTTCCCATCCCTTTTCATATACTCCCTGCCCCCCCACCAATGTTGAAAAGTTCTTTTTTCGACATAATGACTTGTACATCTCATTGTTGCATTAGTTCCAGCTGTATCCCTATTTAAACGATTTGTTTTTTCCCTTCCCCTCCACAAATTATACCACCATCAAATACAGTGAAAGCACGGGTTATACCGTGGGGAAGGGACATACAAAGCAACATAGAAGTCATCTTATAAATATGTTAGAAACAATTGAATGAAATAAAAAAAAAAAACTTTTGAAGAGTTACCTTGGGGTTCATTTCTCTAACATCAACTTATCTGACCTTTTCTGCTTGACTCAGACATATACTAGTTATTGCAAATAAGGGAAATCTTATCTGTGTCATTTTATTTATTTTTATTCTTGTCAGTCTTTGGGGCTCAGGAACCCAGGTTCGGCTGTGAGTCCAGTGGCTTCAACCCAGCCTGCAGTGATCAAAGCTGAGGCAGAGTTGCCATGATCTGAGTACAACCCCTGTGCTTGACAAAATAAAAATAAATAAATAAATACATACATACATACATACATTAAAAATATTTAAAAAATTATGAGGCTCTGTGGTTTGGAATTGACGCCATTTTTTTCTGCCAGGCCTGGGATTTGAACTCAGGGTCTGAGAAATCTGAAGCATCGTGGGGGAAAGGGAAGCTCACCATGCTGGAAGAAAAGAAAGTCAGGCCTGTTCCCAGGGCCTGAATTCAAGTCCTAGCACTTGAAAAAATATATTTGTATATAATTTAAATACATGATTTATATTTACAGGTTTAGTGCATATTGTGGTTCATGTAGTTATTGATTTTATTTTGTGTTTTACTTATTTCTTATTTATTTTAGTCAGTATGATTACACATATAATATTTTTTACATCCTATTACATAAACATAGATTTCCCTATGTATTATCCATCATTCCTGAGACCCAGGACTTTCGCCAATAAGGGAAACAAGTAGGACAATTATATTCTTCCACCAGGATTAAGTTTTTGGCAGTTCTGTGATTTGAACTCTGGGCCTACAAGACCCACTTCATAAATGGATCATTGTTAGCACACCAGTCTGATGCAAGTGAAGTTGGCTGGCAAATTTGAGGACCTGAGATCAAGCCATAGGGGTGGTCAATATATAAACAGATAGATGTGTAGATTGCACTGTGTGTGTGTTTACATATGTATATGCATCTATAAATAAATGTATACCGAGACAGATAGGCATTTGTGTAGATTCTATTGAATAACTCTCTATATAATGTGATGTCTATATCTTATTTTTATATATTCTATTGCTACCAATTATTTGGTCTAAAATTATGCGTCCATTAATTAATCATGGAAGAAGACTTAATAAAGTATTAATTCAATTAATCAATGACCTATATTTATTGTGTACAATCTTATACTAGATTGACTAGCTAATTAGTAATTGAATTAGCACATGTCAAACCTTCTATTAGTCTTCCTATATATAGGAATAGATAAGAATGAGTTTCCTTGCATCTTCTGCCATGTGTAGGTGGCAATCCCAGGATCAAATTAAGGGCCTAGGTGTCTGGGTTGGGCTTAGGCTTCACTGACAGCCCCCAGCCTTCGGTCATGCAAGGTCATGTACAATTTTCAAGCTGAGTCATTGAGACCCAGGATGGTCACAGTGCAAAGGAAACAAAGGTAAAATGGTTGTGTAAAACTTCCTGGGTTTTCCTCCTCCATTTTTGTTGCTTTGATGGTTTTTTTCCAGTGCTAGGAGTTGAACTCGGGTGCTAGGATCCCTGGATCATCTGTGGTTGTAAATACTGCACCCCAGCCTAGGGTAATCATGGTTTAAGACACAATAAAGTGCTTCCTTCAGGAAAAGGATCTCAGGAACAATGTCTAGGCACACAGTTCAAGCCTCAGGATCTGCCACACAAAAAAAGAGCCATAAGTCTGTTTGTCTGTGTATGTATGCATGTATTTCTATCGGTGAACATCCAGAGTCGCTATGAAGAAAGACACCCAGCTAGGAAATTTGCTTTGAATAGAATGATTTCATAGCACAGAGAGTGTGTTCAAGACAGTGTGTGTTCCTGGGATCCCTTCACTGTTTCCAGTGTAGCCTGAGGGTTTCTGCACACCTCAGGCTATTGGAACAGGCAGAAAAAAAAATCCTCACTCCTATACATCTGTGTAACAAACAATTGGAGCAATTAGTGAGGATGAGTGTGGGAAGGCTCTGAAGAGCAGGAGAAAAAGGCCTCTTTGTACCCCTAGCTCTCTCTCTCCCCAGTGCTCTGTTTTGACAGGAAGCCTTCATTTGTGCCATCTCCCATGGCAGGCCAAGTTATCTGCACTCATCTTGTCTTTGTTATACTATGTTCCAGTGTTGAATAAAACTACTACAATTAATTCCAGAGTCCTTCTGGCAGACAACTAGGGAGCTGAATCTAATAAGATTCCTAATTGGCAAAGGTGCCTCCCTAGGTTTCCGGGAGCTTGTTAAATCTAAGTACTTGTGCAAAATCACAATGCTTCCTTTCATCTAGGACTGGTGAAGCTCATCATGTATTTGCTCTCTCTGAGTTGGGCCCTGGGTATGTAGATTTCAGGTTAAACACAGGGCCAGGGTGCTGACCTTGGGCTCAGAGGAGAAGCTCTTTGCTTTACCATTTGGTGTCACTGCTTCATTTCTTGTATCTTTGTGTGTGTGTGTGTGTGTGTGTGTGTGTGCGAATGTGTGTGTGCATGCATGCATGTGCATACACCAGCCCTGGAGCTTTAATTCAGGACCTGAGCACTGTACCTTAGTTTCTCTTGTACAAGGACAGCACTCTACCACTTGAACCACACAGCCAATTCAGGGTTTTTTTCTAGGGATGTGGTACTGAGGATTCAAACCCAGGGTTTCATACAAGCACTCTACCCCTAAGACACATTCCCAGCACTCCACTTCAGGTTTCTTGATTTCTTTTCTTGTATTTAGAGGAGTTGAAGCCTGGGTCTGGGTGCTGTCTCTTGAGCTCTTCAGCTCAAATCTAGGACATTTGAGCTACAGCGCCCCTTCAGGCTTTCTGGTGTTTCTTTGGAGATAACCATCTCAAGGAATCTCCTGACGAGGCTGGCTTTGGACCCTGATTCTCAGCTCTCAGGCTCCTGAATAGCTAGGATGAGAGGTGTGAGTCATTGGTGCCCAGCTTCCACTTTAAGTTTCTAATTAGTGAATAGGAGATAATAGTCTCATGGGACCTTTTGTTTCTGGGATAGTTTTGAACCCAAATCCTCAGCTTCCTGAGCAGGCAGGATGATAGACCTCAGCTAAAAACACCTAAGCCGTGATACTTTGCTGCAAGCGGGTCTTTGGCTCCGCGTGGTAGAGTGCTAGCCATGAGCCCAAGAGGAAAGTCAGCACCTAGGCTCTGGGTTGAAGATTCATGATGGAGAAAACTAAACCAAACCAATTGTTGACAGGAGACAAGTCACTAGATTTCAGTACATATATAAATTTGGCCTTGCCTTGGGGACATATCTGAGCCTCAACTTTCTCATCTGCACAATCATCTTACTTGGGGAGCTCTAACAATGAAAGAATACACCCCATGAAGGACTCAGCACATAGCACCCTGTGAAGGACTGAGCACCAGCACCCCAGGAAGAGCTCATCACATAGCTCTATCCCACAAGCTGTCATTAGAATTCGGGTGCTTTCATCAGTATCAACATTCTTTCAGAAAAACGTCACAAATCAAAAAAGTTCACATCTAATGGTTTAGAGGGGTGGCTAATGGGAGGTAGGGTCCTCAGCCTTGGGGATTGCATGCACAGGTTGAGGGTACTCTCCTAAGACCTTTTCCTCAAGGCTCGAACTCTACGACTTTCAGCGTCAGGTCAGAGTCTCGCAGACTTCCTGCCAGGGCTGAGTATTAAACCACCACTTTCAGAACTCATCCCTGAGCAGCTAGCGGTGAGCTAGCAGCATCTGGTTCCATGGAGTTATTTTGCAGCTTATCACATGGATATATTTGCATATGGATTATACATCATACTAGGACACAGGACTTTTACAGAGAAGGAAAAAAATGTGTCAAAATTGGTTCTTACTGCACATATAAACTTTTGGCAATGCTGGGATTTGAACTCACAGCCCACAATGCATAATTTATGAATGGGTCAGTTGTAGAACAAAAGCCTTTGGCAAAATGAGCTTCCAGCCAGTTCTGAGGATATATATATATATATATATAATATAAATAAATAGATTGTTAGATATAGGCATAGATATAGATATAGAAAGATAGATATAGACAGATAGATAGATAGATTGATCAATATATAGATAGATAGATACATGTTTAGTTTGCTATATATATGTGAGAGACAATGTGAGGATATTAAATTATATAAATTATGAATTATTAGTTATTAAATTAGGTCTCCATTTAATGCAATATCATGGTTGAATACTTACTAAAGTATCAATGTAAAATAAGTCAGTATTCTAATTAGGAGAACCAAACCAGGGTGTTAGAATGGAAGACATAATCCAATAATTTTTGTGTGGCATTCTATAAGAGAATCATGAACTAACTGTCAATTAAATTGTAACTTTTATAAATTCCATTAAGCATTACCATGGATAGGAATGATTTTCTTTTCTTTTTTTATTGTTAATAAAATTTTTATTGTGAAGATACCATACAGAGGGGTTACACTTACCAGAGCAAGGTAATGAATACATTACTTACCAAGCATTGTTGCCTCCTCCTTTGTTTCCCCATACCATCCCTGCCCTCCCATCTTCTCTCCCTGCCCAACCTTTCCCCAGCCAAAGTTGTAAAGTTCATCTTTCAACATAACATCTTGTACATCTAATTATTTCAGTGGGTCAACCTCATCCCTAATTAAACAATTTGTTTTTTTCCTTCCCCTCCTCAAATTATACCAATATCAAATACAGTGAAAACAGGGGTTATACTGTGGGGGAGAGACATACAAAGCAACAAAGTTATCATCTTATAAATAAGTTAGAAACAATAGCAAGAAAGAAAAACCACTTGAGTCATTATCTTGGAGTTCATTTTGCCTAACATCAACTTATCTGACCATTTCTGCTTGTCTCAGACATATACTAGTTATTGCAAATAAGGGTAACCATGGGACCTATGTTTCTTTGGGCCTGGCTTACTTCACTTCATATAATAGTTTCCATTTCCTAAAAAAAGGGGGATATGTCATTCTTTTTGGTGTAGGCATAGAATTATATTGTGTATATGTACCACATTTTTTTGATCCATTCATCTACTAAGGGGCATCTAGGTTGGTTCCATATTCATAGTTGTGCTGATAGCTTTAGTATGGTCTTATTTTGGATCATTTGTATAAGTGCACAAAAGTGGGATTGCTAGGTCATATTGGAGCTCTATGTGGAGTGTTTAGAGGAACCTCCATACTACTTTAAAAGTGGTTGAACAAGTATACGCTCCCACTAACAATGCAGTAGGTACCCTTCTGTCCACATCCCCTACAGTATCTGTTGTTATTAGAGTTCTTGATTATAGCCATTCTAACTGGGGCGAGGTGGTATCTCAATGTTGTTTCGATTTGCATTTCTTTTATGGCTAGGGAAGTTGAGCATTTCTTTATATGTCTATTGGCCATCCTTCATTCCACTTCAGAGAAGTTCCTCTATAAGTCTTTATCCCACTTATTTATTGGGCAGTTATTTCTTTGAGGATTTGTTGTTGGGGGATTTAATTTTTTGAGTTCCAGGTATACTTTAGATGAGACTCTTGTCAATTGTATGGCTAGTAAAGGTCTTCTCCCAATCCGTGGTCTTTCTATTGGTCCTTTTTTATTTTTTGTTTTTGTGAACACACTGTACAGAGGTGTTAAATTACATGGGCAGGTTAATGCGTACATTTCTTATCAAGCATTGCAGCCTACTCCTTTGTTTACCCTTCATATCCCTTCCTTTCCTTTTATTATATCATATCACATAAGGTATATTTTATACATCAAACTGAGGTCAAGGACTTTCGCAGAGAAGGAAAACAATGTGTCAAAATTGGCTTCTTACTACAAAGAATAAATTTTTGGCCATCCTGGGATTTCAACTCACAGACTACCATGCCCAATCCATAAATGGGGTCACAGTCTTAGCAGACCAGACTCTGGCAAACTGAGCTGCCAGGAAGTTCTGAGGACCTATAATCTGAGGACCTATGGGACTAGTGTGGCCTGATCATAGGTATGATGATATAGGTTGATAGATATGTAGATTGATATATATATATATATATATATATGTATATGTATAAATATATATATACATATAGAGAGAGAAAGAGGGACTGTGAGGATATTAAATTATATATATATAATTACCAATTATTAGTTATTAAATTATGCTACCATTTAATGAAGCATTAATTAAAAATTAGTCAATATCCTTAATCATATCATGATGCTAGAATCGAAGGTATAAATCCAATAATTATTTTTTTGACATTCTAAAATAGAATCATGGAGCAACTGCACATTTAATTATTACTTTTATAACAGTCCATTAGCATTCACATGAACAAGAATGAGTTTTTCAGGATCTCCCTCCATTTGTGGGTGGCAGACCTAGCATTCAAACTCCAAGCCTGAGTAGTTTAATTTGAATGCAAACCATTGGAATGACACCGTGAAGATTTCAGATTGTTATGATTAAAAAAAGAACAAGAAGAAAAGAAATCAAGGTGTCAATGGTACCTGCCTATAATCCTAGCTCCTTAGGAGGCTGAGATATAAAGAATGCCAATTTGAATTCAGTCAGGGCGGGAAAGTTCATAATACCCTTCTTTCTAAGAGGTCACATGAAAAAGAAAAACCATGAATGGGTCTCAGACTCAAGGGCAGAGTGCTACACTTGAGCAAAAGGAGCTCATGGACAGAGCCTAGGCTCATAGTACAACCACAGACCTGCCAAAAAAAAAAAGAGGAGGCAATAACTCCTTTTTTCTTTGTATGGATGATGAGCATTCAGCAGGTTGCCCATGCCCAGACACCCAAACTGGGCAAGCTGGGACAAGCCCTCAGAGAGTACTAAGTCTGAGCCAGCAACTTGAACAAAGCATCCTTCTCTGCCATTTAAAGAACTGAAGCCTTATGTTCTGGCAGAGGACACCTAGAAGCCAGAAACTGCCTCCAGGGAGACCACAGTTCTAGGCTATAGTTGTTGTCCAAGGTTTTGGCTTCTTATTCTCTATCCCTCTGTATGATATGAGCCTAGTCCTCCGGGGCCTGGTCGCTATCACTCATTTATCATTCCTCATTGCCAAGTCACAGGCTGGTCCCAAATATTGGCAAACATATGAAATAGTCAAAGATTTCTACAATGAAAGAGGTAAGCTAATATACCTCACCCTCATAACTTCCATTAGAAGTGAGCCTTGGGTTGTGTATGTGGCTTAGTGGTAGAGTGCTTACATAGCACACATGCATGAAGCCTTGGATTCTATTCTTCAGTACCACAGAAACAGAAAAAGCCAAAAGTGGCACTGGGGCTTAAGTGGTAGAGTGCTAGCCTTGAGCAAAAGAAGCTCAGGAACATGCCCATACCCTGAGTTCAAGCCCCATGACTGGCAAAAAAAAAGTCAGCGTGGTGATATATATTGTTCTGGGACTCAGAGGAGGGCCGAGATTATAGGTAAAAGGTAGGGTAGAGAACAGGTGCTAGTGGCTCACCCCTATAATCTTAGCTACTTAGGAGGCTAAGACCTGAGGATGACAATTGTAAGCAGGAAAGTCTATATGAGACATTTTTCTCCAATTAAACACCCAAAAAGCCAGAAGTAGAGCTGTGGTTCAAGTAATAGAGCGCTAACCTTGAGCACAAAGGCTCAGGGATAGAATACCATCCAGGCCATGAATTCAAACCCCAGGAATGGCACACACATGCACACACACACACACACAGACATACAACCTCACACACACACACACACACACACACACACACACACACACACACACACACACACACATCAAGATAAAGCATTTGCCAGTCAGCCTGCACAAGTTTCATCTCTAGAAACTTAATACTAAAACAAAAAGAGGGAGATTGGAAGGAAAGACTTGCTTCACGAGGTGATATAACCAGTGCCAAAATTCCACAGGTGTTCTAAGATGTGAAAGAGGACAGAGAGCTTCAAGCAGAAAGTCCAGAATGGGCAACGGTCCTGAGGTGTGGTTTAGAGCACGTGGTGTGGGTGGAATGAAGGTTCTGGGGCTTCAAACAAGTCTGGCAGGACATTCAAGGCTGTGTCAAGGTTTGTACTTGAGTCACAGGTAGGGCACAGGTTGGGGTCACAGAATGAGATCCAGGGGAAAGATTAGCTTGTCTTTTCACCATGGACCCCAGCCATTTCCTGTGGCTGGAAGCCTATTTTTTCATAGCTCCTGACCCTCAGGACTCCTTTGCATGGAGGAGTCAGGGCAAATGCAGGGAAGAACACTTACTTAAGAAAAGCTTCTAGGGGCTGGGAAGGTGGCTCAATGGTAGAGCACTTGCTTTGCATGCCTGAGGCTCTGGGTTCGATTCCTCAGCACCACATAAGCAAAAAAGAAAAAAGCTGGAAGTGGCACTGTGGCTCAAGTGGTAGAGCGCTAGCCTTGAGCTGAAGAGCTGAGGGACAGTGCCCAGTCCCAGAGTTCAGGCCCCACAACTGGACCCCCTCCCCAAATAAAGAAAAGCTTCTAGCCTAATACCACTAGTGGCTCAACCCCTGTAATTCCTAGCTACTCAGGAGACTGAGATCAGAGGGAGGAAAGTCACTGAGATTCTTCTTGCCGAAGAACTACCAAAAGCCAGAAATGGCGCTGTGGCTCAAGTAATAGAGTGCCAGCATTGAGGGAAAAAGCTAAGAGACCAAAGTCCAGACCCCTCAATTCAAGCCCCAGTACTGGCACCAAAAAAAAAATAAAGAAATGCTTTCAGGAGCTCCTAGTCCACTGTAGTGAAACTCCAGATCAGCCCAGCACCAGTGGCTCACACCTGTCCTCCTAGCTCCTCAGGAGGCTGAGACCTGAGGATCGCGGTTCAAAGCCAGCCCAGTCCAGAAAGTCTGGGAGACTCTGATCTCCAAGGAACCTCCAGAAAACTGGAAGTGGCGCTGTGGCTCAATTGGTAAGCTGAAGAGCTGGGGGACAGCACCCAGGCCCAGAGTTCAAGCACCATGACCAACACCTGGCCTGCTTGGACCTCACTCTGTGGCAGAGTACTTTCCAGTGGACTCCTGAGGGTTTCCCAATGTCTAGGTGTCCCACCAGTCTTCAGAGCAGCCTCTTTGGAGTTCTTTTCCTACAGAGTAGGCCACAGTATCAAAGGGTCAAGCCTTGGGGCACAGAGCTAATTGGTCAAGTCATCAGAATGGCATCTGTCATGGGTGCAGTATGGATCTGAGAAGTAAATCGATTCTCATACCAGGGTTCTGGGCCAGGAGGTGCAGGAGCTGCAAGATGGCACAGCAGGTAATGCCCACTCACGCAAGTATCACAAAAGTGTGACGGGTGTTGAGTTGGGCTCATGAAAGGATTGTAGGCTCAGGAATCCACAGGTAACTGGCTCTGCTTGTAGCAGTCACTACCCCTGGAGTCCCAGGACTTGAAGCCCTGCGTTCCTCACCAGTGCTCAGGGGCAGATGAAGGTCTGCAATCATGGGCCAACTACAAAGGACAATCCATACTGTCCTTCCCTTGGTCCTATGGCCCCATGCATGAATGGAGGGGCAGGTTCCATGGAACTTACTGCCATGATCCAGACTCCTCAGCCCAAGAAGGACTTAGGGAGAAACAACTTTATCTGCCTTGAGAGTTTACTATGATTATGCCTCAGGACTGCCCACAGTTCTACCTCAGCTCATCATTAACACGTGTTTGTGTGTGTGTGTGTGTGTGTGTGTGTGTGTGTGTGTGTGTGTGTGTGTGCGCGCATGTGTGCGTGCACGTATTGGTACAGGGGTTTGAACTCAGGGCCCGGGCTCTGTCCCTGAGTTTTTTCATTGAGGGCTAGCACTCTACCACTTGAGCCACAGCTTTTCTTCCAGCTTTCTGTGGTTATTTGCAGAAGAGAGTCTCACAGATTTTTCTAGCTGGGCTGCCACTGAATGGCAATCCTCAGATCTCAGCCTCTGAGGAGATAGGAATATGAGAGAATGAGCTATTATTATCTAACTGGCCACACTTTCCTTCTTGGATAAAACAAAGTTCCTCTCTGTCCCATCTGAGCACCCATGTATATCTACCCCTCCAACCCAGGCTTCAGACAAAACACACCCTCCTCTGAGGACAAAGAAATGGGATCAGGTTTGTGCTTTATGTTCTCCACACAGTCTGGGGCTTCTAGGAGCTGATGTAGAGCTCAGAGATCTAGGCCAGGGCAAGTAGACAGCTGTTAGAACAGAAGAGCATATGAAAAGACATCCTTGCAGTTGGGTGCCAGTGGCTCATGCCTATAATCCTAGCTACTCAAGGATCAATCAAGATTCAAAGCTAGCCTGGGTAGACTCTTATCTCCAATGAATCATCAAAAAGCTGGGAAGCCAAGCTACCCTAGTTCACATGGTACAGCACCAACCTTGTGCAAACAAGCTAAAGGATAGCACCTAGACTCTGAGCTCAAGCCCCGGTAAACACACACACACAAACACACACACACATACGCGAACACACACACACACACACACACACACACACACACACACACACACACACACACACACACACACACACTAACACCTTTAGCAGGTGCCAATGTCTCATACCAGCTATCCAGTACTCACTAGGCTGAGCTCATAGGATGGCAGCTTGAAGCCAGTCCAGGCAAGAAAGTCCGTGAGACTCTTCTCTCCACTAAACTACTAAAAAAGATGAAAGGTGAGCTGTCATTCAAGTGATAGGGTGTTAGCTCAGGGACAGTGCCTAGGCCCTGAGTTCCAGCTCTGAGATTTTTTTTTGGGGGGGGGGGTCCGGTCATGGGGCCTGAACTCTGGGTCTGGGCACTGTCCCTCAGCTCTTCAGCTCAAGGCTAGCACTCTACCACTTGAGACACAGCACCACTTCCGGCTTTTTCTTTTTTGCTTATGTGGTGCTGAGGAATTGAGCCCAGGGCCTCAGCCATGCAAGGCAAGCACTCTACCACTGAGCCACCTTCCCAGCCCTCTGAGATTTTTTTTAAAATAAACACCATTTGCCATCCCCAACCCCATAGGCCATAAATACAGATTTTGGTCATCCTAGAACTCATTTCCATTCCTGCCACTTCCACAGCACTGCCACAAGTAGCCAGTGTGTGGCTAACACTGGGTTAAGAATTGAACTTACACAAGGGGGACATAACCAGGTCAAGGATCATGCCCCAGAACATTGAGGTACTGGCCATACCAGTCTCTCACCCCCTCTACCCTCACCCTGGAATCTAGTCTGTGCCTCTGTATTATGGTTATCTGGAATTCTGTAGAAGGACCTGAGAGGCCCAGCTGGGTGGGGGGGGGGGGAGATAGACTTTCCTGCGATAAGTTACATTTACAGTTCCTAGACACCAATGGATACTTCCAACACAACATGGCTCACCTTCCATGTAGCCCCAGATCCTCCTTGTTTGGGCAGCCTTCAGTCAGATATCAGGCTGAAGTTGGCCAGAGCCATTGGCAACCACCCTTCCCCCACTCCATTGCCAGCCTGCTAGGATGGACATGCATCCAGAGGCCCAGCTGAGGAAAAGGAAAGAACATGGCATGACTGAGCCCCTCTCCTCCAGGGACAGGGGAGAACCTATGCCAGCTGGCCCTGCTGACCCAGAATCCTCTAGAGGCGGCCAAAGTTATGGACAGCCAGACTTGAGCACCAACAAAAAGCTAGAATATACAGGTCTCTGGCAATTTAGGACTCATTGTAGACCCACATAGGGGACTAAAGGCAGGGTGCCATGGAGGAGGGGCTCCCTCTGAAGTCAGGAAGAGGCAGACAGGTGCCCAGGAAGGGGTCAGAGAAAGATGAGGGAAAAATACATACACACACACACACACACACACACACACACACACACACACACACACACACACACGCACACACGCACGCACGCACACACACACACACACACACACACACACACAAACACACACACACACACAGGGGTAGCCCAATGCATTAGCAGTCCCTGAGCACTTGAACATCCCAACCCCCGAGAAGATAGCATTACCATCCTCAGACCAACTGTAGACAAAACTCAGAGGCTCTCACACATCTGGAATGGCTCATAACTCAGCATGGTGTTTCCTACTGTACACACTGCTATGCAGAAAATTCAGCTACCTGATTTTTGGTTGTTGGTCATGGGGTTTGAACATTGGACCTTCACACAGTCCTTTAGCTCTTCAGCTGAAGGTGCGCGCTCTACCGCTGGATCCATAACACCACTTCCAGTTATCTAGTGGTTCAAAGCCAGCCTCGCAATCCTCAGATCTCAGTCTCCTGAGTAGCTAGGATTACATTTGTGAGCCACTGGCAGCACCCAGCTTCAGTTACCTTCTTATACCCAGGGGAAACCCAACTTGTCAGGCTACAAATCACATGCAATCCTTCACTTCAGACTTTGACACCAGCAGTCAAACCATACTTCCATGGATGGAGAGAATAAAATTGACACTACCTTCCCACCCCTGCTCACATTCACCCCAATCCCTGCCTAAGACAGGCTACGACCTCCGGAGTTCTTGGTAAGGCAACGCCCACCCTGCTGTGGTATCACACTCGGGCAAACCTGGGGAGAACTTAGAAATTTCTGTACATTGAGGCCAGCACCTGGTCTCCCAACCACAGCACACCCACTCCTTCACCATCTCTTCTAGGCAAGGGGTGTCATTCCGCGTTTTTTTTTGTTGTTGTTGTTGAGGGGCTTGAACTCAGGGCTTGTATACTGTCTCTGATGATTATTTTAGCTCAAGGCCAGTGCTCTACCATTTGAGCCATGGAACCATGGAACCACTTCCAGATGGAGATTGGAGATGAGACTCTAATGGTACTTTCTTGCCTGGGCTGGGAAACAGGATCCTCTGGATCTCAGCCTCCCAAATAGCCAGGATGACAGGTGTGAGACACCAGCCCAGGGCTTATGGTGTCTCATTCTTTAGAATTTCCTCCTAGTCCTCCTCTAGACACTACCACCTAGATACTCCTCTACCGCCCTCAGAGACAGCAAATCGAGCTTGCAATCTGGGTAGGGCCAAGGGCATTAAAGGGTCCCCTCCACATCTCTAACCCTCTCTAAGCTCCCATCTGCCTCCTGTGGATGGCCTGGTCATCCGGAGCTTATCAGACCCACTAGGACTTCTGGGGCCTGCCTGTATCCCCCTGCCCCACCCAACAGGTACCTGAGTATTTCTTGGGCCAGCTGCTTCATGTTCAGGTGGAAGATGTTGGGTGGGTGGCTGTTAACCAGGTCCAGGTGTTCAGAGCAGAAGGAGTGTCCAGTTCCCCTCTGTCAAAGAAGGAGACACAATGCATGGATGGATCTACTAAGAACTACAGGGCATAGCCATCCACCCATCACCAAGGTCCCTTTGAGTGCTGTTTTATGTTGACCATCCTGGTGTTTGACCTCGGGGCCTGAGCGCTGTGTTGGAGCTTCTTTTGCTAGAGGCGAGTGCTCTTCCACCTGAGCCAAGGTGCCACTTCCAGCTGTTTTCGTGTATGTGGGACCTAGGAATTGAATCAAGGGTTTCCTGTGCGCTAGAGAGCCCAATACTGCTAAGACACAATCCCTACCTTGGATAGCTGTTTTTCTGTGACCTCTTGGGCCTGTCTCGGGACAGTCTTGCACATCTGTACCGAGTTTCTCAGCAGCAGCCATGGCTGGAAATGATCATGCTCAGCTTTGTTGTCCTTTATCTACAGCATCTTTGCACTCTGTGCTTCCTGTCTGATCCTCCTTGTTAAGTAAGATCCCCTTTCAAGTCCTGCTTCTATGAAGCTCTCTCAAATTGCCCTGGCAGAGAGGGATCTTCACTCTGCAGGCTGCCGGCCTTGTCACGCTCTGCCTTCTGGCCGGTGTGGATTGAGAGCCCATGAAGGAGAAGGCCTGGCTTCCACCACCCACTTTTTGAAGGCTCTCATACACTACCCTGGGACCGGTGCTGTACCACACTCCATGAGAGGGCACTCGAGGCTCAGGCAGTAGGGACAACAAGATAAGGTCATTTTTTGTGTGGGCTTGAACTCAGGATCTGGGAGCTGTCTCTCTGAGTTTTAGTGCTCAAGCCTGTTGCTCTACCACTTGAGCCACAGCTCCACTTCTGGCTTCTTGGTGCTTCCATGAAGAGAAGAGTCTCTCTGGTTTTCCAGCTTATGACTGGCTTTGATCTTTGATCCTCAGATCTCTGCCTCCCAAGTCGCTAGGATGTGAGGTTTGAGCCTGAGCCAGAAGTGACAGGCACCAGAGCCTTTCTTTTTAGCTTCTGTTTATCTCGTGTCAACTACCAAGTTAAAATAGTCAGTTTCAGGGGTTCAAGTTTGTCTCCTAGATCAGTTAATCCAAGGAGATAAAGTGTGAAAAGGCTACTTTGAATTGAATTGGCCTAGGTGAGTGTGTGTGTGTGTGTGTGTGTGTGTGTGTGTGTGAGAGAGAGAGAGAGAGCGAGAGAGAGAGAGAGAGAGAGAGAGAGAGAGAGAGAGAGAGAGAGAGAGAGAGAGAGAGAGAGAGAGAGAGAGAGAGAGAGAGAGAGAGAGGAGCGAGAGTATGAGTTTCAGGGATACATATCCCCATCTCTGCGGTGCCTCATCTTCCCAGTGGTGAGTCCATCCTGGATGCCCACCACAAGGAAGGTGGGTAGGGAGGGTATGTAAGGTCACATCAAGTGCAATGATCTGAATTCTATCCTGCAACTGAAGCCTGGAAAGATAATGGAGAGAAGGAGATTTAGAGATTTAGAGGAACATCAAAGGAAGCCCCTTATCTTTGGCTACAAGTACCAGAGAGAAAACTGAATCCATCCTTTTTGGTAGTAATATAGCAGGTGCCCACTATTCATTTGTTTTATTATTTGTTTTTGTGAGTCCTAGGTCTTGGATTCAGGGCCTGGGTGTCATCTCTGAGCTTCTTTTTCTCAAGGCTGAGGCTCTACCTCTTGATCCACAGCACCACATCTGGCTTTTGTGTGTATGGGGGAGGAGGTTTTTTATGGGAGATAAGAATCTCACAGACTCTCCTGCACGGGCTTGCTCTGAGTCACAACCATCAGACCTCAGCCTCCCAAATAACCAGGATGACAGATGGGAGCCACCAGCACCTGACTGCCACCATCCATTTATAATCCCCTAGGGCCAGTTCTGTGCCACCCACAATGCACCCCTCTTGTGGGGAGTGGGAACACGACATGGCTGGATCTTATACTTCAACAGCCTACCTACCTGTGAACATTGTTCCGGGTCAATCTGATGGCAGCTTCCTCCTTATTGACAGCAATGACTTGGCTCTGCCACAAGAACAAATGTCCCCTAAGAGGTGTCAAGACTAGGGTCTTTCCTCTGTATACTGCCCCTCCACCCCGAAACAACACACTCCAGCAAAGCGAAGTAGACATAGATTGTATTCATTTTCTTATAATCAGGGTCTGGCGAGATAAGTGGAAGTGAGGATCAGAAGCCTGGTATCGTGCTGGTTGGGAGGACAACACAATGCCTCCTTATCCACTTTCCTTTCACTGTCTTAGCAGAGGGTAGTGGGGAAGGACTCATGGGAGGGATGGACGATGAATATCCGACGCAGTCTAACCCTGAGACAGAGGGGCTTACCTCAGGGAGCTAGTTCAATAGGCTGAGAGAGACAGCTCCTGACCCACAGCCCACCTCCAGAATGGGAGGGCCACCTTGAGTCCCAGCAACATGGGGACCTTGGGCCACCTCTTCCAGCACCCATTCAACCAGTTCCTGTGTGAGAGAGATAGGTATGGAGAGAGACAGAGACAGAGAGAGAGAGAGAGAGAGAGAGAGAGAGACAGAGACAGAGACAGAGACAGAGACAGAGACAGAGACAGAGAATGTGAGAGAGAAAGAAAAAAGAAGGAAAGAAAGAAAGAAAGAAAGAAAGAAAGAAAGAAAGAAAGAAAGAAAGAAAGAAAGAAAGAAAGAAAGAAAGAAAGAAAGGAAGGAAGGAAGGAAGGAAGGAAGGAAGGAAGGAAGGAAGGAAGGAAAGAAGGAAGGAAGGAAGAAAGGAAGAAAGAAAGGAAGAAAGAAAGAAAGGAACAAATAAAGAAAGAAAGAAAATCCTAATTACACTTTAGCTGGGTGTCAGTGGCACAGGACTATAATGTTAAATACACAGGAGGCTGAGATATGAGGATCATGGTTCATAGCCAGCCCAAGCAGGAATGCCTGTGAGACTCTTATCTCCAAAGAACCACGGAGAAAATTGGATGTGATGCTGTGGCTCAAGTGGTAAAGCGCTAGCCTTGATCTGAGGAGCTCGGGGACAGTGCCCAGGTCCAGAGTTCAAGCCTCACAACTGACAAGAAGTGGACTTGCCACTACAAGAAGTGGACTGAATAACACCCACTGTCCTAGGGAACATGGCAGAGAAGTCAGGCCAAGCTTGCTGTCAGCTGGGGGTCATGAGTAGGTCACCTACCGTCTTCATGCCTTGTTTTCCCCAACTGCAAAACTGAGCACAGTGAAGGATCCCCTTCCTCATAGGGATAGGGTAAGGATGAAAGAGAGCCATGTTTTGTTTCATAATCCCGTACCTGTTGCACAATAAATAACAGGCCCCATCTGAGCGCTTTCTGAGTATCTTCCTGTCATATGCTCACAGAATTGCCAAGAACCATATCTGACAGCCTCTCCCTCTATGACTGCCTCTGCCCCAGAGATCCCCCTGTATTGAATCCTTGTTTCCTCACAACTGTCTCAGGAAGAGACTGAGGACCAATGGTCGAGGCCCAACCCAGAGCTTCACCTTAAGTCAAGAATTGGATGCCATGGACTTAGAGTTTGGGACAATCCATCTAAACCAATGACTGCACGTGGCGCTACATGTCTAGCATTCCAACTAAAGAAGACCAGGCCTGCTGGCGCATGCCTGTCACGGATAGGAGGGCTGCGATCCAGCCCAGCCTGAGCATATATTATCTATCTCGGAAATGCCCAAGACAGAAAGGTTTAGTTCACATGGTAGAAGACCTGACTGGCAAGCCTAAGGCCTTGAGTACAAACCGTAATATACCAAAAAGAATCAGAGGCCTTATGCCAGAGGCTCATGCATGTAATTCTAGCTACTCAGGATACTGAAATCTGAAGATCACCAGTCAAGATTTAAAATAGGGTTGGCCTGACCCATGAGACGTCATTATGAGAAGACCCAGACTCTGACCCATACCAGTGCACTCCATACTAACAGGGCTTACATCCTTACTAAGAGCTGGCTATGCTGTCTGTCCCCCTGGGAGTCACCCCCTGTGGGCCCCACCCCCAGGTCCTCCTAAGCTCTCTCTGCCACCAACCAGGCCTAAGGGAGTAGACATCTCCAGGGCACACAGATCCTTTGATCTTATAATTTAATGGTGCTGAGACCTTTCTAAACCTCTGCCACAAAGCCCATGCATCCCCCAAAGATAGCAGTTATAAGGTACCAAAGGGTCCAGCACTCCGTGTTACAACCCACTTCTACACACACACACACACACACACACACACACACACACACACACACACACACACACACACACACAAACAAACACACACATACACACAAAGCCGTCACGGGTAGCTCATGTCTGTCATCCTAGCTACTCAGGAGGCTGATATCTGAGGATCACAGTTCAAAGCATGCCCATGCAGGAAAGTCTGTGAGGCTCCTATCTACAGTGAACCACCAAATAGCCAGAGGTGGAGCTGTGGCTCAAGTGTCAGAGCACTAGTATTGAGCACAATAGCTCAGGAACAGCCCCTAGGCCCTGAGTTCAAGGCCCAGTTCTTCTACCTCCAAACACAGACACACACACCCACAGACACACACACACACACAGACACACACACACACACACACACACACACACACACACACGCACGGACAGCCCAAGTCTTCAGCAGTCTCTGAGAAGAGAAGCATGACCTCCCTCCATTAGGATCACATCCCACCCCCGAGAAGGTGGCACTCCCGACTTCAGACCCACTGTAGACAAAACATTGAGCTTCGGGACTGGGAAGGTGGCTCAGTGGTAGAGCACTTGCCTTGCAAGCCTGAGGCCCTGAGTTCGATTCCTCAGCACCACATAAGCAAAAAGAAAAAAGCCGGAAGTGGCGCTGTGGCTCAAGCGGTAGAGCACTAGCCTTGAGCTGAAGAGCTGAGGGACAGCGCCCAGGCCCAGAGTTCAGGCCCCACGACCAGACCCAAAAAAAATTAAAAATAAATAAATAAATAAATAAAACATTGAGCTTCTCACATACCTGGAATGTCTCATATCCCAGCATGGCATTTCCTACTGTACACACTGCTATGCTTTATTTTGTTGTTGGTCATGGTGTTTGAACTCTGGGAGAGGGCACTGTCCCTCAGTTCTTCAGCTGAAGGTGAGCACTCTCCCTCTTGAGCCACAGCGCCACTTCCTATTCGCTGGTGGTCCACTGGACATCAAGTCTCACAAAACGTTTCTGCCCAAGTTGGCTTTAAACATTGATCCTCAGATCTCAGTTCCTCAGCCGGCCAAAGAAACTTTTCCATGCCTTTCATCCTATCTCCTCAGCAGACTTAAATCTGAGGACTGCATTTGGATGCACCTTTCTCAGCAAAGTCCATGAGAACTCTTTATCTCCAATTAACCACCCCAAAAAGCTGGAAGTGGAGCTGTGGCTCAAATGGCAGAGTGCTACCTTTAAGCATCAAAGAAAAGGGATAGGACCCAGTCTCCAGTTTCAAGGTTTTTCTAGCAAAGACCCACCCTAGAAAAGGAAGCAGATGGGCACACCGGAGCTCAAAGCTCACACGTAATACACAAGACTCCCAGAACAGACCCAATCCTGCTCTGATTCTCTAGATTCTATGTCCTACATCATGGCAGTCTTAGATGGGACTGACCATGCACCATTAGGACGTTCAAGTACAAACTCATACTGAGGATCCCTGAAATTATCAGAGACTCAGGATCTCTCACTGTCCTGCATTGACACTGGGCAGTGAGGTGAGGCCTAGTTATCCAACCACAGGATGTGGGAATGAAAGGATTTCACAGCCAAGGGAATAAGACTGGAGGGCTCTACGTCCCTCTCTCTCGGGAAGGAGAAAAGGGCTGATCCATCCCAGCAATGTTCTTGGGTTGTGTATATTCTCAAAAATAACCCTTCTCAGAGCCCAGGGCCTCCGGTTTTCTCACCAGCCTCTACCCAAGCCTGCCCCACATTCAGTTGGCCCTCTCTGAATCCCAGATCTGCCATCTAGACTAAAGGCTGAGCCAGAAGAGAGACCCACCTTTGCCTGTGAGAATGGCAGACAAGAGGTCCTAGTGTGCCCCCTAGAAGAAGTCTTGGGGCTACATGGGTCCCGATGCCGCCCTCATTCCCTGTCTGTCCTGTGTCAGTGGCACACTTACCTCTGTCTCTGGTGGAGGAATGAACACCGGGAGTGTTGTAAAGACTAACTCGGAAATCCTTACCCAAAAGACCACCAGAGACGGTCACCAATGTAACAGCAAAGGAGTCTTTATTGGAAGCTTGAGCTTGGTCCCCCCAGTGTACATGGCAGCAGCCCATGATGCTGAGAGGCCCTGAGTCCATGGATACCACACTTTTTATAAATTTTTTAGGGAAGGTAGGGCTTTGCGTACATCATAATTTCTTGTAACAAATCACTACAAACCCCAGGAAAATCACAAAACAACTCTATAGTATGATTGGCACACTACAAACTGGGAAAGGACCAGAAACAAGTTGTTGGTTAGATCAAGGGGGCCGACGTTCTTTAAACTGGTTGGCTTGCACCACAGGGGATTCTCAAGAGGATAGATGCTAAACTGCAGAGTTCCTTTTTTAAACAAACACCACCTGTGGCCTGCCTGCAGGGTCACCAAGCACTCCAGCACCTGCCTGCCTACAGTTTTCCCAAGGATTGTTTATATTCCTAGTCCCCTGGGAATTGCTTCTTCTGTTCATTCCCAGGTCGGTTTCATGGTCAGCTGCATAACTCATACCTCATAAGACGCTCCCTAGCTCAAGATGAACTCACCCAGACCTCAGTCTTCTCAGTGTCACCTTCAGATTGATCCCAGGAATGTCCAAGTCCTCAAAGATGTACTGCACAGGCATCCTGTGGCAGATGACAGCCAGATGGTCAATGGTGAACCCAAGGTGCCAGGACTTTTAATAGCCATGTGGCAGGGTCGAAGGCTCTATCACTGATGGTCAAGGTTGTCAGGCGAGGTCATGGTTCCAATGTCCTGACACACTTGACCTGTGATCATCCTCCCTCTTCATCTTCCTTGCCCCACCCCTCCGCCTTGACACTCCCTCACCCCAAAACCTCCATAGATATTGGAACAGAAAATAAACTTGTTGGGACTGGGGGTGTTTGAAACCTGGTGACACACCCTGAGCCCTAGGGTCTACCCGAGGCTGCTTCCCTCTGCAGTCGGTGACCACAAAGCTCCTGGATGTCATAAAGTATCTGGGGAGTTATTGGCTTGGTCCTACATACTGTGTTTAAGCTCTGAAACTGTCCCCACAGAGATTGTGAATGGTTGGCTCCCTTGATCCAGGGACTCCAAACCAAGGCTTGCATGCTCCCTTCTTCCCTTCCTTTTTTCTTTTTCTCTCACCATCCTTCTCTCGCTTTCCTTTCTTTCTCTGACTCCTGGGCCTTGAACTCGGAGCCTGGGTGCTGTCCCTGGGACTTTGTACTCCACGCCAATGGACTAAGGCTTGACCCACACATCCACTTCTGGCATTTTCTTTTGGGTAGTTAGTTGGAGATAAGAGTCTTACAGGCTTTCCTGCCCAGAACTTAAGCCTCGATCCTCCCATCTCAGCCTCCTATGTAGCTAGGGTTACAGGCATAAAGCACAGGCATCCAGCTCAAACCAAGGTTTCTTCATGTGTTGTGGAACCAGCACTGGAAATTTTCATTATCTATGACTCCCCCCGTCCCCCAGAGCCTGGCGCACACTGTAACTCTTTGTTGGATAAATAAATAAGCATCTGTCTATGACAATACTACACAAAAGTCCCACCTGATTCTGGTAAGCATCTTGGGTGGGCAAAACCTGATGTAGCTCTCCCACAGTTCTCCCTGCTCCCTCTTCCTGCTCTTCTGGTGCCACCGCACTTAACTCTTTTGGCTCTGAGGAAGTGAGCCATGATGTACTCGCTGGATTCTGAGGCCTCTGGGATGCTTATCTTTTCAAAGATCTCTGTCCAGCGGCTGACCAGCTTTGTGGCACTCAATTCCCCACTCAGGTGTGAACAAGGTTGATGTGAGCTGAACGCCTGGCTCAAGGGGCATACTTTCCACCCACTGGGGCCAGACAGGATGGTCCACCATATCTGGCCCCCAAGTTTCATGTTGCAGAGTAAGAATCCTTGAGGCATCCCAGGTATCTGAATCCCAGAGTCCAGTACAGATGCTAGGAATTGTCTCTGCTCACAGCTGGCAGGCTGGGGATGGCGAGGTCACAATCTCTGCTCCCCATGACATTCTTGACTGTGGTGGCCACCCTAGAGATAGCCGGAGGCTAATCAGTAACTGCTGAAGAAAGGCAGTCAGGGCACGACATTCATAGCAGGAGATCATCTGGCTAGGGAACTCTGCCTATGCTGCTTTGAACATCATTGTTTGGCAGCTGAAATGGTCTGTCTAATTTGACCCATAATCCCAGGTGTTAGTGGAAATTGCCAACTTCAAGAAAAAACCTTGGAAAAGATGGCATTTAACTTGTCCCAATCAAAATTAAAGGGATCCAAAGTCAGTGGACCCTTTTCCTTCCAGAGAGCCTACAGCAGGTTACAGAAACTGGCATTCAGAGAGCCCTAGCTAACTGCCATGTCCTGATACTGAGCAGGCTCCAGCAGAGAGAACACACTTGCCTACCACTGCCCAGCTGGAAACGGCCCCGCCGGGACACAGATTGGAATCTGCAGGACTCCAGGGAGAACTACACAACAGTGCAATGACCCTGAAGGGAATCCACGCACCAGTGGGGGCGTGGAGCCCCCTGCCCAGATGCCCACAGACACCATCAATGCCCTGGGTAAGGTTCCCCTCTCATCCTTTGTCATAGTGAGCCATCTGCCATATCACACCGTTCACCACTTCCCAGACCCTCTTAGCTTCACAGCCCCTTTCCTCCTCCCCCGCATCTCATTCCCTAATTATATTTGGCAGACACATTCCCAAGACTTGAATTAGCTTCAACTGTTCACACGAGAGCAGAGTGTCTGGGTGGAAGAGTTCAGCTGTGGTCACACTTATGAGCATTCTGGCTGAAGACAGAAGGACAGGTATCCACTCTGGTCTGTGCTCCCACAGGCCTCTTAGTGGAGACCTACACAGGCCCAGCAGCTACAGTTGGCTACAGGAAAGGAGAAGAGGGAGGTGGAAGGAACTGGAAAGGGAAGCTACTGAAACCTTCTCCAAATATGTAGTGAAATGATGAAGGAGAAAACAGAAATTGTGGCTGGGCTTGTACTGGGCATTCATGAAAAAAGAACAACAAATACACACATACACACAAATAAAATGCTTTGGCTCTTTTTAGAGATGGTGAGTTAAATATATTTTCATTGTTCTCATCTCCCTACTCTCCCAACACACAAACACACACACACACACACACACACACACACACACACACACACACACACACAAATCCAAACCGGTGACAGAAGACTCATCCATGAAGCACTTGCAATGTACCACCTGATCATTCTCCTTCTGAGCACAGTAAGGCTGTACAAGGAGAAATATGATTCTCTCTCTCTCTCTCTCTCTCTCTCTCTCTCTCTCTCTCTCTCTCTCTCTCTCTCTCTCTCTCTCTCTCTCTCTCTCTCTCTCTCTCTCTCTCTCTCTCTCTCTCTCTCTCTCTCTCTCTCTCTCTCTCTCTCTCTCTCTCTCTTTCTCGCACACACAGACTCAGAGCATTGTCTCTCCCGAGTTAGTTGGTTCCTCATCAGGGAAATGTACAAGCTTGAGCATGGGGGTTCCCTGGTTAGAACCAGGGGATCCTACCAAGGGGAACATTTCTCTAATAACACAGAACCACCCTGCCTCTCCCTTTCTCCAGGGACAGACCCTTCCCATTGAGAACAACCAGCCTTGAGTCCCCATTCACTAAAACCCTATGCTAGGACTCTGGGTGAAGGAGTCCTGAGACAGGTGGCTCCTCAGATCCAGGAGAGAAAACAAAGAAGGGGGTCCCCTGATACCTCTAGAGGGGTGTCTGACCTGGGGTGGGGGCATGGTTGGGGAATTTGATGGGTTCCTAAAGGCTATATACATGAATGGACTCCCTACTTCCAGCCTAGATGCTTCTGGGTGACTTGGTGGATTCTTGAGGAGGACGAGGAGACCAGATGGACCAGGAGCACTAGCAGAGCTGGCAGAGCTGGAAAATGTAATTACCCTGGGAAAACTGTTAACAGCTGGGGTGGGGGGGACAGGACAGGTGTATGTTTGTCGGAGGAACACACTTCCCAAATATTCATCTCCTATCTGACCCCCAGTGCCCTCAACTCCCTACTTGGCTCTTCTGGGACCTCCTCAGGTGAAAGTGTGACTGAGAACAGAGGTCAGACAAGGGCTCCCACAGCAATAAGGGGGCCTATCTTCTGCATCCAACACCCTCCACCCCCAGAAAAAAAGGAAAAGACCTGAGAGGTGCTGCTACCCACCTCTGACTAAAGCCATCAGGTTCCCACCAGGGAGAGGAAGGGTGCAGATATGCAGCTGTGTGGCTCCCATTGCTCTAGGCCAGGGGCTCTGTGGTGTCCCCTCCTCACCCATTTCTTCATCTCCCCTTGTCCTGGGGACACTGGCCACTAGGGATGGGGGTGGGATCCTAGTGTCGACACCCCCACCCCAGCAACTCGGTCTCATATGACAGAGCCAGGGAAGACTGTGGGGCACGAGGGAGGTGCGGGTGGGACAGGAGAGGGGAGGTGGGAGGCACAGGTCTGGGTCCACTGGGGGGGGTGACAGGGAGTCACGAGGTACAAGTGTCACGGGGTGTGGGGCCCAAGTGGCAGCCACTTATGTGTGCTGCTGGAGAGAAGCTGTAGGCAGTGGCTCCTGGTGCTTGCAGGCCCTGGAGTCTGAGGACTTGGGGCCGGGATCAAGTCAGGGCCGCAAGCAGGTTAGGGCTGCACCATTTCTGCCAGGCAACTGAGGGAGGCACCAAGGATCCGAGCTGGCAGCACCATGTGTGAAATGTGCCCCTGCTGGGAGAGGGTGGGGCCTCTGAGGGTGCCTGGCAAGGCTGTGAGCTTCTTCTGCTCCTCCTCCTCAGCTGCTGCTGCTGCCTGTTCCTCAGCAGCCTCTGCCACCACCTCAGCGGCCTCCTCCCCAGGAGCCACTGCTTCCACCACCACCCCCGCCTCAGCAGCTGCTGTCTCCATTGCTGCACCTCAGCCACCACTGCCTTGCTCCCTCCGCTTTTTCCCTTTGAAAACAAATTATTCTTTGTGATAAGCATAATATGAGCCTCTTCCCTGGCCACCAATGGGACATTAGATGTCCCTTGAATTTAGGCCGCCTCCTGGCAGCCTCTGCCCTACCCTGACTGCAATCGCAGCACTGACTGGGCCCTGAACCTTTCAGGCCATGGAATCTTCCAGGCCATGGCAATTGCAGCCTCTCCTCAGCATAGCATTCCCCACCAACTCCAGTTCCTTCCCCAGGGGAAACTAATCTCCCCTCAGCCCAACCGCTGGAGGACACTCTCCTCCATCCCCCTCCACTCCACAAACTAAGCTGGTGCATGGTGACCCTCGTGTGTGTGTGTGTGTGTGTGTGTGTGTGTGTGTGTGTGTGTGTATGTGTGTGTGTGTTTGTGATTGTGTTTGTGTGTGTGTGATTGTTGGGTATAACTACCACTCAAGGACTCAGAAGATAGCACCCTTTGAAATGACTCAGTACACATCACACTTCGAAAAACATCACAAAGCACCCTGTGTAAAGGACTCAGCACAGAGTTAACTTTGAAGGATTCAGCAGATAGTACCCTGTGTAGAGTACTCAGCACACAGCACTTTTTGAAGTAGGGAGACCATAGCACTTACTGTAAAGGACTCAGTGCATGACATGTTTTGAAAAACTCAGCATGTAGCACTCTTTCCCAGGTACTCATTACATAACACCCTGGTTTAGGACTCCACACAGAGCACCCATTGGAGGGCTGAGTACGTAGCACACTGTGTAAAACACTCAGTGCACAGCACGCTTTGAAAAACTCAGCATAAAGCACAATTTTGAAGGACTCAGCACAATCACATTGTGGAAGGTCTCAGCACACAGCACCATTTGAAGGACAGTAAAGAGCACCGTGTGTAAAGGACTCGGCACACAGCACTCGAAAAACTCATCTCATCCCTCTCTTCCCAAGAGTACAGCACATAGCAGCACCCTTCGGGATGAATTAGCACACCACACTTTTTGAAGGACTCAGCATACAGTACATTGTGTAATGAACTCTTCACACAGTACCCTTTGGAAAACCCAGAATAGCCCAACCTTCTTAGGGACTCAGCACATAGCACCCTTTGTGATGACTCAGCAAAGAGCACCTTTTTGAGGACTCAACACAAAACCCCCATGTGGGAAGGACCCAGAAAACAGCACCCCGTGAAGGAATCAGCACATAGCTGTATGTCACAAGTTCAGCTGTCATTAGAATTACAGTGCTTTCTTCAGTATCATAATTCTTCAGAAACACTTCACAAATCCTACTAGTTCACATTTAGCTAACCTGTCTTTTATGGAGGAGGGTCAGCTGGGGGTCTTGAACTCAAAGCTTGGGGGCCCTGACTCTGAGCTCTTTGTTCAATGCTAAAGCTCTACCATTTTGAGACACAGCTCCAATTTTGTTTTGTTGGGGTTGTTTTTGACAGACCTTACAGTAATCAGAAAAGCCAAGTAGGGGTGTCCGTGGGCAAAGGCTCAGCTTGGCCTGGAGCTGACCTCTCCCTTCCTTGTGCCCCTCAGAGCCGGGCGTCTTGGAGCTCTCTTGGCCTAGGGTGGAAGAGACCTGCTCTGGCATCAGCACTCAAGGTGAGAAAAAATCAGCTTTGCCCTTGTCACTTTCCCAAATTGAACTGTAGAGGACGATGGCAGGGGGTTGGGGGGGGGGTAAGGGGGACGATGTCCCATGTCTGGCCACCAGGGGGCAGGAGTTTCCCACCATAGGGATTGTACTTGTGAGTTGTGTTGACTCTTGCTTCCCTGGGGCCCCCATCATGCTTCAAAGCCACCCTGGACAGGAAAGTCCTTGAGAGTCTTACCTACATTTAACCATAGAAAAGCGAGTGGGGCTGTGGCTTAAGTGGCAGAGCGCTAGGCTTGAGCAAGAAAACTCAGGGATATAGTGTAGGCCCTGAGTTCCCTCTCTCTGTCCCTCTCTGTCTCTCTCTGTCTCTCTCTGTCTCTGTCTCTCTCTCTGTCTCTCTGTCTCTCTGTCTCTCTGTCTCTCTGTCTCTCTCTGTCTCTCTCTCTCCTCTCTCTCTCTCTCTCTCTCTCTCTCTCTCTCTCTCTCACACACACACACACACACACACACACACACACAACACGTGCATGCAAAATCAAAGATTTCTACACAGCAATCTTTAGGTATTCTCTACCTTTTCCTCACTAAGCCTGGTGCTTGTTGGCCTAAGAGTTTGATGCATACACCACCACCTGGCATCTTTGATTTTAGGGAACAGAATGGATGAATGAATAGAAGGTCAGCCTTCCCCCATCCCAGCTCCTTGGTTGGGTCAAGGTCTATCCAGGCCCTTTGGGGCTCCTTTTACAGACTGGCCAAGAAGCCTTCAAATGGTATCACATGCTGGGCACTTGTAGCTCATTCCTGTCATCCAAGCTACTCAGGAAGCTGAGATCTGGAGCATTATGGTTCCAAGCCAGCATGGGAAGGAAAGTGTGTGAAACTCTTATCCTCGATAAACCATCAGAAACAACAAGTAGCCCTGTGGCTCAAGTGATGAGTGCCAGCCTCAAGAAAAAGAGCTCAGGGACAATGCTCACAGCCAACAATAAGGAGAGGTATTGCATGTTGGCTTTGGGATTAGCATGGGCCAAATGTAATTGGAATTTTCAAGTGCTCCAAGACACAGCAGTACCTCCTTTAGTCCCATGCTCCTCCATCTAGTCTCACCCCCTGGCTTTGGCTGGACGGGAGGGCTTCAAGGAGGATGATCCCAGAGCAATCACCCCGCTTCCTTCTGCCCTGCTCACCCTGCTGTTTCTGCTCTTTGTCATAGACCTCCTTCCTGGAATCCATCTCTGAGGTCATCACCGCCAACATAGTGGTGATTGGTGGTGGTCCAGGCTAACAAGCGCAGAGGTGGAAGTGGGTCTGGGACTAAGACCTTCCACCCTAAGTGTGGGCTGAGGCCAGGACTGACCTTTATTTCACCCTGAGCCTTGCAGGGATGGGGAGTCAGTGTAGACTCAACATTGAGTCAGGTAATATTGGAATCTGGAGAACCACTTGTGTGGGGAAGGATGTGGGGCTCAGGAGGGCACTGTTGTTTGTACTCCTCTCTTAGGACTCCCCTCTCCCTCTCTCATCCCTCAATGGTAGAAGAGAAATTTCAACTAAGGGTGTAGGAAGAGGGGGCAGAGGAATATTTCTGTGTGAACCAGACTTGGGCTTCATAGTCATCCTAGCCCCTACTTCTTATTTATCAGTGGAATGGCCATATGGGTTTGGGAGGACAGGGGATCATCCTAGCTCAGAATGTGTCTTAGTTGTAGAGTGATTGCCTAGCATGCCTGAAGCCCTGGGTTTGATTCCACACAGAAAAAGCTGGAAGGAGAAGTGGCGCTCAACTGGTAGAGCAACAGCCTTGATCAAAAAGAGCTCAGGGACAGTGGCCAGCCACTGAGTTCAAGCCCCAGGACTGGAAGAACAAATCTTTGTTGGAGGATTTTTTCCCTTTGAAAACAAATTATTCTTTGTGATAAGCATAATATGGACCTCTTCCCTGGCCATCAATGGGACATTAGCTGTCCCTTGAATTTGGGCCACCTCCTGGCAGCCTCTGCCCTACCCCACCCGCAGTTTACCCTTCCCATCACCTGGCAGATGGAGGCCTGAGAGAAGGCCAACTGGCAACCTACTTCAGTGGCTGCTGAGGCTTTTGAGAGCCATTATGTCACATGAGTCTACAGAAGAAAGGGAGGGAGGACTCCTTGCCCAAGCCCTCGAGTTGGAGGCTGCTCTGGGTGTGGGGCATTTGCCACAGATAGTGCTCCGTGGGGGAATCCTCTATGTGGTCAGGAACCTCGACATCTCCTTTGGCAGTTTCCAAGCTGTCTTGAAGTTGCAATTCTTCAAAACCTTTCTGCTCCATCTTCATTTTGCCCACTCCAAAGCCTGAAGTGTCTGAAGGGGTGGTGGTGGCAGGGGGCTCAGGCTGTGAAGGCATCTGGAGCATTCTGTCAGCACCTTCCCCTGCGAGGAGCAACAGCAGCTCTCACAGCTCTCTCTTCTCCTCCATCTTCTGGGAGAGCCGGCACATATGCTTGGCTTTCTCCAAACACAGCTCATCCAGGACTAACATGTGCTCTTTACACACCATGAAGGACTCCTCTATGGTGCAAATGTGTGCTAACAGCTGGCTGCACCAATGGTGGAGTTAATCTGCTGGACTATGGAAATCCACCTCATCATGCAGGTCATGGACTCAACAGGTTTTCCTCTCGGATGCCCACGTGTCCCACTTCCAATCCTCATGCCTGCTGTGGAAACAGCTCATGGGGCGGGAGGCTTGTGGCTCCACCTCTATCTTGCACTGAGTTGCTGTGTTGGCAGGGCGCCTGCAGTGGGGCTGCCGCTCCTGCAGCAAGAGTTTCCCCCTGTGGATCTCAGCCTCTGAGAGTGCTCGCAGAGCCATGTCACTCTAGGTTTGGAGCATGTCTCCATCTTCTGTGATGGTCATGTTGGGAGAAGTCACCTCCTTAACTTTTGCTTCTCCAGGGCTCACAGCTTCCCCTCCCCAGGGAAAGCCAGGAAGCTCAGCTGGGCCTGCAGGCTCTCCTCCTGTGGTCTGGTCACTTCCAGGCACTTAAAAGTGTCCTGCCACTTTGGGGGCACCACCTGGTCCCCCAGTTGGTTGGGTCCTGCACTTGCTTCAGTTGCTCCAGCAGCTGGATCTGCCTCTGCAGGGTCTATTGCAGGGACTCCTCAGAGTTCAGCCACTCATTGGAGGCAATGTGCTTCTCACAGTTGGCTCTGAGCTCCTGCAGCTGGGCCAGGGACTGCTCCTGCCACTCCTGCAACTCCCAAGCTGCTTGGCTTTCTCTCTCTCTCTCAGCCACCTCTTTACATTCGTCTATCTTCTCCTCTGAGTGGACTAGCTATTTCCACAGATGTTTCTTCACCTGCTGCTCTGAGTCCAGGATGCTGGTGAGCTCCTCCTTCTCACCGCTTACCCTGTGGAGAGCATCCCACAGCAGAGCCAGCTGTTCCTCTTGCTATGGGTTGCACACACATGTGCATCGTGTGGTCTCGAGGATCTCCTGACAATCCTTGCCCTTTCCCTCCAGTCTCTGTAGTTGCTCCTGCTGCTCCGCATTCTGGAGACAGAGCCTCTGGTTTTCCTTGACCTGGATGTAAAGTTGTTTCTCCAGGTTTTTCAACTCAATTTGCTTGTGGTAGGCCTGGGCCTGCAACTGCTGCTCAGCCTGAGATGGCTCTGCCAGCTTCATCCTCAGTTCCCCCAGTTCATTCTCTAGGTCCAGCACCTGCCTCATCCTTCACTCCTTCTCCTTTGTCAGTTGGTTCACCTGGTCGGTGAGCCAAGGAAGCTCCGCCTTCCATGCAGAACTGTCAATGCTCAGGTCCTCCGTGAAGGTGTCTCTCTCCAGATTTGCTTAGTTCACCATCCAGCTCAGGTAGCCCAATAATCTCGTCAGTACACACACCCCACCAGCACTTGTTGGAACTTGCAGATTCTGTATTTCCTGTTACTCTTCTGTGTCCAGAGCACTTCCAGCTTCTCGTGAAATTCTGTGTTCACTTGCTCCAGGTCATCGAAACTTCTGGTCTTTTCCTCAAGCTGAAGTGTCACATCTTTCAGCTGTTTGAAGAACATTTCTATCAACTTGGCAAAAACTCAACAGAGAAATCGCAGATCTAAACACCTGCATAGATGAAATAGATTTAATAGACATCTATCAAATATTTCACCCAGAAACATCAGAATACACGGTTTTCTCAGCAACACATGGAACATTTTCCAAAATAGATCACATTTTAGGCCACAAAGCAAACTTGTCCAAATTCAGAAAGATTGAAGTCATTCCTTGCATTCTTTCAGACCACAATGGAATAAAATTAGAGCTCAACACCAAAAGCCATCAAAGAATGTCCTGTAACACATGGAGGTTGAACAACACACTGCTGAATCACGAGTGGGTCATGGAAGAGATTAGAAAGAAAATGCAAAAGTTCATGATATTCAACAAAAATGATCACACAAATTATCACCTCATCTGGGACACATCAAAGGCAGTACTCAGAGTCAAGTTTAGAGCTCTGCGTTCCTATATCAACAAATTGGAGAGATCTGAAATCAACAATTTAATGAGATATGTGAGCCTCATTGAAAAAGAGCAGCAAGAAAAACCGCAATCCAGTTGATGGAAAGAAATAACTAAAATTAAATCAGAATTAAATGAATTAGTATCCAAATAAACCATAGAAAGAATCAACAAAACCGAGTTGGTTCTTAGAAAAAATTAACAAAATTAACAGACCCTTAGCAAATCTTATCAGTAAAAGAAGAGAACACACACAAATGAATAAACTCAGAGATGAGAATGGGTACATCAGCACAGAAACAACCAAGATTCAAAACATTATAAGGGAATACTTCTCAAAACTTTATGCTAATAAGTTTGAGAACTTAGCAGAAATGGACCTTTTCCTAGCAAATACTGACATGCCAAAACTAAACCAAGATGAGTCAAACCATTTTAACAGGCCCATAGGAAGCATTGAAATAGAAACAGAAATAAGACACCTCCCATCTAAGAAAAGCCCAGGAACAGATGGATTAACAGCAGAATTCTACAAGGCATTAAAAGCAGAGCTCACACCAATACTCCTCCAACTCTTCAATGAAATTGAAAGAGAAAGTTCACTACCGAACTCATTCTATGAAGCTATCATAACCCTCATCCAAAACCATGCAGGGACTCATCAAAGAAAGAGAAGTATAGACTCATTTCATTCATGAAAAACTTCTCAACAAAATTTTGGCCAATCAACTTCAACAATTTATCCAAAAAATCATAAACCATGATCAAACAGGATTATTTCAGGGATGCAAAACTGGTTCAATATACGGAAATCAAATTCATCACATCATATAATTCATCACATCAACAGGAGCAGGGATAAGAACCACATGGTTATCTCAATAGATGCAGAAAAAGCATTTGACAAGATTCAACACCCCTTTATGATGAAAGTTCTGGAAAAATTAGGAATTCATGAAACATTCCTCAATACAATAAAGGCTGTATATGACAAACCTACAGCCAGCATTTTACTTAATGGTGAAAAACTAAGGCCATTTTCTTTTAACTCAGGAATGAGACAAGGTTGTCCACTCTCTCCACTTCTCTTCAATCTAGTATTAGAATGCCTAGCTGCAGCAATAAGACAAGATGCAAACATTAAGAGGATCCAAATAGGGAAAGAAGAAGTAAAACGCTACCTCATTGCAGATGACATGATCTTGTATTTAAAGAATGCCACAGACCCCATTCCCAAATTACTCCAGCTGATTCAAAACTAACCCTCAAAAATCAATGGCTTTTCTGTATGCCAACAATGAGAAAAGTGTGGCTGAAATTAGGAAAGCAACTACATTCATAATAGCCACTCAAAATTAAAATACTTAGGAATTAACTTAACCAAGAAGTGAAGGACCTCTATAATGAAAATTTTAAAAACCTGAAAAAGGAAATCAAAACAGAACTTCAAAATGGCAAAAATTCCCATGGTCCTGGATTGGGAAGATCAACATCGTGAAAATGGCAATACTTCCCAAGGCTATCTGCAAATTCAATGTGATACCTATCAATATTCCAATCTCATTCTTCAAGGAAATAGAAGATGCAATACAAAAATTCATATGGAATAATTAAAGACCCCAAATGGCAAAAACAATTCTCAACAGAAAGAACAGTGCTGGAGGCATACCAATGCCAAATTTCAAACTCTACTACGAAGCCATAGAAATCAAAACAGCTTGGTACTTGCACAAGAACAGAACTCAAGACCAATGGAATAGAATTGAAAACCCAGAAATGAATGCACAGACCTGTGGCCATCTAATCTTTGATAAGGGAGCTCAAAAAATATAATGGAAGAAGATATCCTCTTCAGTAAATGGTGCCGGCAAAATTGGTTAACTACTTGTAGAAAACTAAAGCTAGATCCTTATATATCACCCTGCACCATGATCAATTCCAAATGGATCAAAGACTTCAGAGTCAAAGCAGACACTCTGAAAACATTACAGGATAGAATAGGAGAAACCCTAGGTCTCCTTGGCACAGGGCGAAATTTTCTTAATAAAGACCCAGAAACACAACAAATCAAAGCAAGTTTGGACAAATGTGGTCGCATGAAATTGCAGATCTTCTGCATAGCAAAGGACATAGCAATCAAGATTAATAGGAAGCCCACTCATTGTGAGAAGATCTTCACTAGCCATACACCCGACAAGGGTCTCATATCTAAAATGTACCTGGAACTCAAAAACTTAAATCCCCCAAAAACAAATCTTGAAAAAACAACTGCCCAATAAATAAGTGGGCTAAAGACTTAAAGAGAAACTTCTCTGAAGAGGAAAGAAGGATGTCCAATAAACACATGAAGAAATGCTCAACCTCCCTTGACATAAAAGAAATGCAAATCAAAAAAACATTGAGATACCACCTTACCACAGTTAGAATGGCAGTAATCAAGAACTCTAATAACAACAGATGCTGGAGGGGATGTGGACAGAAGGGAATCTTACTGCATTGTTGTTGGGTTTGTGAACATGTTCAAGCACTTTGGAAAGTAGTATGGATTTTCCTCAAAAGACACATAGAACTCACCGATGACCCAGCAATCCCACTTTGGGGCATGTACCCAAATGTTCAAAACAAGACCACACTAAAGCTACCAGCACAGCTACGTTTATTGCTGCATTATTTACCATAGCTATGATATGGAATCAGCCCAGATGCCCCTCAGTTGATGAATAGATCAATAAAATATGTTACATATGCACAATGTAATTCTATGCCTCCATCAGACAGAATGACTGTGCCCCATTTGTTAGGAAATATATTAAGTGAAGTAAGTCAAGCCCAAAGAAGCATAGGTCCCATGGTTTCTCTTATCTGCAATAATAAGTATATATCTGAGTCAAGCAGAAAAGGTCAGATAAGTTGATGTTAGGGAAATGAACTCTAAGATATGTATTCAAATGTTTTTTTTTCTTTCATGCTATTGTTTCTAACACATTTATAAGATTATTTCTTTGTTGCTTTGTATGTCCCTTCCCACGGTATAACCGCTGATTTCACTATATTTGATATCCGTGTACTTTGTGGAGGGGAAAGAAAAAAGAAATCGTTCAAATACAGATATAGGTGGACCCACTGCAACAATGAGATGTACAAGTCCTTATGTTGAAAACATACTTAACAATGTTGGTGCAGGGGGAGGATTTGGTGGAGTGGCAGGGGGGACGATGGGAAAGTATGGGAAGGGGAAACAAAGGAGGAGGCTACAATGCTTGATAAGAAATGTACTCATTATTTTGCCGATGCAATTGTAACCCTTGTGCACAGTATTTTCACAATAAAAATATTATACAGCAAAAAATTAATAATATAGGACATTTACTCATTTTTCATTAATACTTTTTAGTGTTGAAACATGATACTTAATTAAATGGAAGCACTGTCATGGTCTTCACATGTTTAGAGTCTCTCCCAAGTATGAGCTTTGTCTTCCATGTCTTCAGACACCTTCCTATAGAGATTTCTTTAAATGACTTATACTCAGAAGAAAATTGAGGGATAAAATTGTAAGGGTGGGGCTAGAAATGTGGCTTAGTGGTAGAGAACTAGCTCAGCATGCATGAATGCCTGGATTTGAATCCTCAGTGCCACACACAAAGGAAAAGCCAGAAACTGTGGATTGGCTCAAGTGGTAGGGTGCCAGCCTTGAGAAAAAGATGTGGGGAAACCTGGTACATTTGTTAGAGTTACACCAGGGTTAGGCTTTTCTCGTCCTCTTCAAACAATGACTAATTAACCTTCCTCTCTCAGGTGAAGGGAGCCTCAGGCTATCTTTAGGTTAACAATAGAGAGCCAATTTATTGGGGGAGAGGGGAGGAACAGAATACAAAAACCCTGCTTTCTGATCTTAGCAAGTGGGTTTTTGATTCTCTGTCAGATTTGAAGGCCCTTCTTCTACTCTGCCAGTCCATTCTCCTTCCTTCATTCTCCATATAATTAATTCAAATACTCAGTCCAAGGATAGGCAGGGCCCTTTCTCTACTATCTCCAAGCACCTGAGTTAGAACCTGGCTCTTCCCTCTTGGCTTTGGTGTCTTCAGCTGCCTGAGAAGTGCGACCGAGACAGTCTTCCTGCTCTGTGTTTGTGTGAAGGCGATGCTGGGTCCCGGCAAACTGCAGAAGACCTCATGACTGGGACTTGTTCCCTTCTCTCTCATGAATTCCAAGACCATATTCATCTATCTATCTATCTATCAATCTATCAATCTATCTATCAATCTATCAATCTATCTATCAATCTATCTATCTATCTATCTATCTATCTATCTATCTATCTATCTATCTATCTATCTATCTATCTATCTATCTATCTATCTATCTATCCATCCATCTCTCTACCTACATACCTACCTACCTAGCTAGATATCTCTTTGCCAGTTCTTGAGTTGATCTCAAGGCCTGGGCACTGTCTCTAGCACTGCGCTACTTGAGTCACAGCATGAATATTTGTGTTTTGTGTGTGAGAGGTACTGAGGAATCAAACCCAGGGCTTCTTGCATGCTAGGCAAGCACTCTCTCACTAATCCACATTCCCAGCCCCCTCATCTTTTCCTTAGTGGAAGTTTTTACATAAGTATGCCACCATCTTACAACTCCAAGTTTAATTTTCTGAATATTTCAATGAAACCTAACCTTCTCTTACCCTACCTGATTTGTGACTGTACCGGCATTGGCCTCATAATGAAATATAAATAAAGGCTGCTGAGAGTTTAAGTGCATCATATAAGGACACAAGCCTGGAACCCTAGAAGAGAAAATCGATGGGCGTGAAATGAAGAGAATGATGTAGTATGTGCAACAAGCATATCTGAAAAATCAATCAGTAAATAAAAGCAGAAGCATTGCATGTGATCTGTTTGCCCTCAGGGAGGTAATATACACACATAAGTAGTTAGAGCACTGATACATAACATGACATTCTCTTTTTTAATTTTTATGGCCATCCCAGGGCCTAAAGTCAAGGCCTCATGTATTCCTCAGATGTTTTGCTCAAGGCTGAGGCTATACCACCGCCACAGCTCCACTTCCAGCCATCTGGTCATTAATTGGATATAAGTACCACCCAGGCTTGCCTGGTCTGGCCTGTATTTCCTGCTCTGCTGTCTCAAAGCTGAAGCTCTACTATCTGGGACACTGCTCCACTTTTAGTTTAGTGGAGATAAGAATCTCACAGACTTTTCTGCTTGGGATGGCTTTGGATGGCGATCTCCTGAAGATATTTCAAGCACCTTTCCTTAGGGATTCGCCAAGGAGCCACTCTACACAAAACCTTAGTCTAAATCTCAGGAGGTACTAGAGAAAAACAGAAACATGAAGATGTTTCTAGTGTATTATAGATATTTAAGATTGGAGACACATAACACTCATAACTATTACATCATTTTATAGGCAAAAGGACCAATGAAGACAATAGGAGAATCACTGCAGCTTTTGGTCCTCTTATCCAGAGACAGTAAATTCACTGCAGCTCAAAGCTAAGTGACAGAGCTGGCATGTACTGTGGACCTTAGCTCCCAAATCCTGACACTCATTTCTCACTTTTGGCTTCTAACCTGTTACCAGAGAGGAAGATGAGAATAGCGAATCCTTCTCAGAAAAAGCAGCTATAAAGAACATTGGGTAGTTTACTTATAAATTCAAACCATTGGAATGACCCTGTGAAGAAGTCAGATTGTCCAGATTAAAAAATGAAGAAGAAAAGAAAGGCAGGTGCCACTTCTGCTGACTATAATCCCAGCTCCTCAGACGGATGAGATGTAGAGATTATCAGTTTGAATCCAGCCCAGGCAGGAAAGTCCTTGACATGCTTATTTCTAAGAAATCACAGAAAAAACCCAGAAGTGGGACTGTGATTCAAGGGTAATGAGCTACCCTGGAGCAAAAGGAGCACAGGGACAACCCCTAGGCTCATAGTTCAACCCCAGGACATGCCCAACCAAAAGATCCTGTTCCTCCAAGTCTTTGTGTATGTATGGATGAATTCCTATAGGGGAATCTCCAGAGTAGCTGTTGTGAATGGCACCAAGCTAGGAAATTTGTTTTCAATACAATGATTTTATAGCACAGAGATGGCTTTCATGACAATGTATGTTCTGGGGCTCCCCTCACGGGGCCCAGTGTAGCTTGAGGGTTTCTCTGCACCCCAGGCCTGTTGGAAGAAGCTTCTCACATTATCTAAACAGGCAGGCTAAAGGCCTCACTCCTGTACAGCTATGTAACAAACAATTCCATCCAGGCCAATTAGTGTTGATGAGTGTGGGCGGGCTCTGAATGTAAGGAGAAAAAGGCCTCTTTGTACTCCAAGCTCTCTCTCACCCCAGTGCTCTGATTTGACAGGAAGCCTTCATCTGTGTCACCTCCCGTGGCAGGCCAAGTTCCCTGCACTTATTCTGTATTTGTGAGGCTATGTTCTGGTGTTCATATACAATGCTAAATGTAATTCAGGAGTCCTTCAGGAACACAACTAGGACACTGAACTTAAGGAAATGTTTCATTGCAGATGATGATGAGCCTATGATGCCTCTCCTAGGTTTCTTGAAGCTTGGGAAATCCAATCACATGTCAGATATCAAAATACTTCCTGTCATATGGGGCTGGTGAAGTTCATCTGGTTTTGAAACCTTTGACATCTCCTACTTGACATCTCTCGTGGTTGGCTAGGTTTGATTGTGAACACAGGGCTTGGGGGCTGACCATGAGATCAAAGCAGAAGTCTAGTGCTTTACCATTTTGTGTCACAGCCTCACTTCTGCTTTGTGTGTGTGTGTGTGTGTGTGTGTGTGTGTGTGTGTGTGTGTGTGTGTGTGTGAATACATTAGTCCTGGAGCCTGAACTCAGGACTTGAACACTGTACCTAGTTTCTCTTGTATAAGGATGGCCCTTGCCCACTTGAGACACAGAGCCAGTTCAGGCTTTTTCCTGGTAATGTGGTACTGAGAAATCAAGCCCAGGGTTTCATATATACAAAGCACTGTACCCCTAAGGCAAATTCTCAGCCCTCTACTTCAGGTTTTTTAGTTTGTGTTTGTCTTTTTGTTGTTGTTGTTGTTGTTGTTGTTGGTTGTAGGAGTTGTATTCTGGGCCTGGGTGCTGTCCCTGAGTTCTTCAGCTAAAGTCTTGTGCCTTACCATTTGAGCCAGAGGCCAATTCAGGTTTTCTGGTGGTTCATTGGCACTAAATATCTCAAGGACTTTCTTGCCCAGGCTAGCTTTGAACCATGATCTTCAGATCTTATCCTCCTGAGTAGCTAGGATAACTGGTATGAGCCACAAGCACCCAGCTTCCACTTGTTTTCTTAGTGGTGAATTGGAGATATAATCTCATGGGACCTTTTTTTTTGGAATAGTTTGGAACCCTGATCCTCAGATCTCAGCTTACTGAGAAGGCAGGATGATAGACCTCAGCTATCCACCCCTAGGCCATGGCACTCTGCTGCAAGGGGGTCCTAGGCTCCACGTGGTGGAGTGCTATCCATGAGCCCAAGAGGTAAGGGTCAGTGCTGAGGCTGCAATTTCAAGACTCATGTCTGAGAAAAAACAAAACGAAACATTTGTCTGCAGGAGAGAACTCACCCACTCTTTGGTAATACAAAATTTTGTCCCTGCTATGGGGACATATCTGAGCCTCAATATTCTTGTCTGCATAATCATCTCAATTGTAGAGCACTTACAAGGACCAGATTAAAGAATGCACCCCGTGAAGGACACAGTACATGACACTCTTTGAAGGATAAGCACACAGCAACACATGAAAGACTCAGCACACAGCACCCAATGCAGGACTCAGCACACTGTACCCTATGAAGGATTCAGGACATAGCTCTATTAAACAAGCTGTCATTAGAATTAGGGTGCTTTCATCAGTATCACCATTCTTTGAGGAACATTTCATAAACCATACAAGTTCAAATCTACTGGTGTAGTGGGGTAGTTTTTTGGGAGGATTACCAGTGGGGCTTGTACTCAATGCATGGGGATACTGTTCTAATACCATTTGCTCAAAGCTAGAGATCTACCACTTTGAGCCACATTTCCAGGAGTCTCAAAGACTTCCTGTCAGGGCTGGTTTTTAAAGCCCCCTAGCAGCCAGGATGACAGAGGTAAACCAGCAGCGTCTGTTTTCTTGGAGCTGGGTTGCAGCTGTTTACATCTGGCTAAGTCAGGTTAGGTGGCACCTGTCAGCGCCAGACTCCTAGCTTGCTCTGTGGTGATGTATTTGAACTCCTGACCTTCTATACTTGCAGTTAGAACATTCTACCTTTTTTTTGCAGCAGTCCTGGGCCTTTAGTAAGGGCTTAGACACTAACCCTAAGCATTTGTGCTCAAGGCTAGCACTCAATTGATTGAATGACAGCAGAACTTCTGGATTTTCTGTTTATGTGGAACTGAGGAATTGAACCCAGGGCTTCCTGCTTACTAGGAAAGCACTCAACTACCGAGCGCCAGGAGTGAACTAGGTATAAATAGATAGAGATTGCTGTATATAAATATTATGTACACAAAAACAGAGATATCCCTATATTATTAACTTATAGATATTACTGCCAATTACTAGATATTAAATTATGTCTCCACTTAATGATGTGTTCCAATAGAACAATTAATAAAGCATTAATTATAATTACTCAGTATCCTGTTATTATCATATGTGTACATATATACATACATATATTTACATATTTTATAGAATAAGACAGATATCTATATATAATTAAATTATGCATCATGTGTTACTACCAAATAATAGGTATTTAATTAGGACTCCATGCAATTTTTATTCTCTTAATGCTTAATAAAATATTAATAAAACTTAATACACATCCTATGATTATTGCATCTAATTTTATTTACAAAGATACACGAATTCAACCTTTCATCATTTGTTGTAGTGACAATTATTCCACCTATGACATCCTATTACATAGCATATAGATTTGCACCCGAATTATACATCCTACCTGACACCGAGCACTTTCAAAGAGAAAGAAAACGTGTCATTCTCGGCTTCTCACTCCAAGATTACATTTTTGGCAGTGCTGGGATCTAAACTCAGGGCCTAGAATTTCATGAATGGTTGATTTTCAGTGCAGCAGCCTCTAGCCAATTCAGCTGCCAGGCAGTTCCCAGGCCCTGAGATCGAGCCCTATATGCTGACGCCATATTGTGCTTAGTGTAGTTATTCATTTAATTTTTTGTTTTATTCATCTATTTACCATTTATTTTATTGACTGTTATTATACATGGAATATTTATTACATTTATTACAGAGGATACAGATTTGCCTATGTAAGAAACTTCACACCTGACACCCAGGAGTTTCACAAGAAAGGAAAATGTGTCACCATGGGCTTCTTACTCCAAGATTCAATTTTTGTGAACGCTGGCATCTGAACTCACAGCCTACAAGGCTCAATAAATAAATGGGTGATTGTCAGCACGCCAGCCTGGTGCACACTGAGCTGACAAGTAGTTCCCATCACCTAAGATCGAGCCCGAGGAGTTGACAAAACAAGAACAGATTGACATGAAGATGGTAGTACACAAATAAAGATAGATCTTTATAGAGTGCCAGAGATGTCTATACAATATTCAGTGATATATGCTACATTCCTACCAAACCTTAGGTATTTATTATGCCTCCATGTAATTAATATTGTTCTCATCCTTAATGAATTATTAATTAAATCAATCACTGTCCTGGAATTATTGTGTCCATTTAATTAATAGTATTGTTTTAATGTGTCAAAAATATTCATTAAAATCCATTGGCCTCCTAAAATCACTCTAATTTTATAGTGGTATCATTCAGGAACAACTAATTCAACCTTGACATTCACAACCTTCCAATGGTATTACTATGAATAGGAATGAGACCCTTAGGATCTCCCTCCATTGGTAGAGGTCAGGACCTGGCTTCAAACCCAGGGCCTATGTTCTTATGTTGGCCTGTGGCTTCCCTGGAAACCTGCAAGCCTTCAGAAATGCCAGGTTACCAACACTTTTCAGCCAGGTTATTCAAACCCAGAAAGGTCACCTTGCAAAGAAAGCAAATGTAAAACCTGCAGCTATCTACAAGTTGCTGTTTTTTTGTTTTGTTTTGTTTTTTGTTTTTTTGTTTGTTTTTTTGCCTGTGTCATTTTATATCTTTTTCCTGTCAGCCTTTGGGGCCCAGGATCCAGGTTTGGCTGTGGGTCCAGTGGCTGCACCCTTGCCTAGAGTGATCGAAGCTGAGGCAGTTTTGCCACGACCTGAGTTCAAGCCCTGTCCTTGACAAAATAAAAACATATAAACATACATACATACATACATACATACATACATACATACATACATACATACATACATACATACATATATTCATACATTAAAAATATTTTTATAATTTTGAGGCTCTTGGCTTGGAATTCATGCCATTTTTTTCTGTCAGAACTGGGATTTGAACTCAGGGTCTGGGTAAATCTGCAGCATAGTGGGGGAAAGGGAAGCTCACCATGCTGGAAGTCAAGAAAGTCAGGCCTGTTTCCAGGGCCTAAATTCAAGTCCTAGCATTCATATACATTTTAAATCTATGGTTTATATTTACATGCACATGTTTACTGCATATTGCAGTTAGTGTAGTTATTCATTTTATTTTGTGTTTTATTTATTTATTATGTATTTTAGTTAGTATAATTACACATATAATAACATTTTTTACATCCTATTACAGAGGATATAGATGTGCCAATATATTATACATCATTCCTGAGACCCAGGATTTTCACCAATAAGGAAAATAAGTGAGACTGTTGGCTTCTTCCACCAGGATTAAGTTTTAGGCAGTTCTATGATTTGAACTCAGGGCCTAGAAGGCCCACTTCATGAATGGTCAATATTAGCCCACCAGTCTGATGCAAGTGAAGTTGTTGGGCTAATTTGAGGACCTGAGATCAAGCCCTAGGAGTGGCCAATATATAAACATATAGATGTGTAGATTGAAGTGTGTGTGTGTATTTACATATGTATATGCATCTATAAATGTATACAGAGACAGATAGGTATTTTTGTAGATTATATTGTATAACTCTATATAAAGATTGATGTCTATATCTTATTTTTATATATTCTATTACTACAAATTATTTGGTCTAAAATTATGCCTCCATTAATTAATCACAATAGAAGACAATAAAGTATTAAATTAATCAATGGCCTGTATTTATTGCAGACAATCTTATAGTAGAATGACTAGCTAATTGGTAATTCAATTAGGACATTTTAAACATTCTATTAGTGTTCCTTAACATAGGAATGAGTATCTTAGGATCTTCAGCAGTGAGTAGGTGCCAGTCCCAGGATCCAACTCAGGGCCTAGGTGTGTGGGTTGGGCTCAGGCTTCAATGACAGCCCACCAGCCTTCAGCTATGCAAGGTCACGTTCAAGTTTCAATTTTCAAGCTGAGTCACTGAGACCCAGGATGGTCAAGTGCAAAGGAAACAAAGGTAAAACGGTTGTGTAAAACTTCCTGGTTTTTTCCTTCTCTGTTTGTGTTGGTTTGATGGTTTTTTGCCAGTGCTGGGAGTTGAACTCGGGCCCTAGGATTCCTGGATCATCTGTGGGTGTAAAAGCTGCACCCTATCCTAGGGTAATCATGGTTTAAGACACAATAAAATGCTTCCTTGAGCAAACTCAGTTCAAGGAAAATGTCTAGGCTAACGTTCAAGCCTCAGGATCTGCCACACAAAAATAGAGCCAGTAATTCCATGTGTCTGTGTATGCATGCATGTATTTCTATTGGTGAACATCCAGTCTCTATGAAGAAAGGCACCCAACTAGGAAATTTGCTTTGAATAGAATGATTTCATAGGCCAGAGAGTGCTTTCAAGACAGTGTATGTTCAGAGGCTCTCCTCACTGTTCCCAGTGAAGCCGAGGGTTACCCCAGGCTGCTGGAGGATATCTGCCTCATTGTTGGAACAGGCAGACAAAAAGCCTCACTCCTGTACTGCTGCGAAACAAACAATTCATCCAGGGGCAATTAATGACGATGAATGTGGGTGGGCTCTGAAGTCCAGGAGAAAAAGGCCTCTTTGTAACTCAAGCTCTTTCTCTCCCAGTGCTCTCTTTTGACAGGAAACCTTCATTTGTTCCACCTCCCGTGGCAGGCCAAGTTCCCTGCACTTATCCTGTCTTTGTTAGACTATGTCCCTGTGTTGAAACAAATTGCTAAAATTAAATCAAGAGTCCTTCTGGCAGACAACTAGGGAGCTGAACCTAATGAAATGATTCATTATTGGCAATGGTGCATCCCTAGTTTTCCAGAAGCTTGCTAAATCTAAGTACATGTGTAATATCACAACATTTCTGGTCATCTAGGGCTGGTGAAGCTCATCAGGTTTTGAAAACTTTGACCTCTCCTAGTTGGGCCCTGGGTGGCTAGGTTTTGCGGTCGAACACAGGACCAGGGTGCTAATCATGAGCTCAGAGCAGAAGCACTTTGCTTAACCATTTGGAGTCACAGCTTCTCTTCTGTTATCTTCATGTGTGTGAGTGTGTTTGTGTGTGTGTGTGTGTGTGTGTGTGTGTGTGTGTGTGTGTGTGTGTGTGTGTGTGTGTGTGTGTGTGTGCCTATGCGCATACAGCAGTCCTGGAGATTGAACTCAGGACCTGAGCACTATACCTGAGTTTCTCCTGTATGAAGATAGCACTCTCCCACTTGAGTCACAGAGACCCTTCAGGCTTTTTTTCTAGGGATGTGGTACTGAGGATTCAAATACAGGGTTTCATATATGCAAAGCACTCTACCCCTACGACACATTCTCAGCACTCCACTTCAGGTTTCTTGCTTTCTTTTCTTGTAAGTTGGAGGAGTTGAAATCTGGGCCTGGGTGCTGTCTCTGAGCACTTCAGCTCAAGTCTAGCACTCTACCCCTTGAGCTACAGCACCCCTTCAGGCTTTCTGGTGGTTCACTGTAGATAACCATCTCAAGGAATTTCCTGCTCAGGCTGGTTTGGACCCTGATCCTCAGCTCTCTGCCTCCTGAGCAGCTAGGATGACAGGAATGAGTCTGTGGCACCTGGCTTCCATTTCAAATTGCTAAATGGTGAGTAGGAGATAATAGTCTCATGGGACCTTTTGTGTCCGGGATAGTTTGAACCCAAATTGTCAGATCTCAGCTTCCTGAGTAGGCAGGATGACAGACCACAGCTACAGATGCTTAGGGTCCTTGACTCCACGTGATAGGTCACTAGCCATGAACCCAACAAGGAAAGGTCAGTGCCCTGCGTTCAATATTTATGACCAAGAAAACTTAACCAAACCGATTGTCAGTAGGAGACAAGTCACTAGATTTCAGTACTTACATAATTTTGGCCCTGACATGGGGACATATCTGAGCCTCAACTTTCTCATTTGCACAATCATCTTACTTGTGGAGCTTTTACAAGGACCAGATGAAAGAATGCACCCCATGAAGGACTCAGCACACAACAGCTCAAGAAGGACTCATCACATAGCTGTATCCCACAAGCTGTCATTAGAATTAGGGTGTTTTCATCAGTATTACCATTTTTCCAGAAACACGTCACAAAGTGCACAAAGTTCACATCTAATGGTTGAAAGGGGTGGGGTTGTTTTAGGGGGGAGTTAGCCATGGGGATTGCACTCAAAGTTTGGGGCTACTGTCCTAAGACCTTTAGCTCAAGGCTAGAGCTCTAAAACTTTGAGCCACAGCTCAGTTTCACAGACTTCCTGCCAGGACTGGGTTCTAAAGCCACCAGTGTCAGATCTCTTCCCTGGACTATCTTGGATGATAGGGGTGAGTGGCCAGCAGCATCTGATTCCATGGAGCTGGGTTACAGCAGTTTACCTCTGGCTAAGTCAGATTAGATAGCAGCTGTCAGCACCAGACTCCCAGCTTGCTCTGTGATGAGATATTTGCAGTCATATCCTTATATCTTTGCGGTCAGACCATTCTTTTATTTTTTTTTATTTTTGGTGCCAGTCTTGGGTCTTGTGTAAGGGTCTAGACACAGTCTCTAAGCTTTTATGCTCAAAGCTAGTGCTCACTGCTTGAGCGAAAGCACAAATTCCGGATTTTTCTGTGCATGTGGTAGCGAGGAATTGAACCCAGGGCTTTGTATGCACTAGGGGAGCAGGCTACCACTGAGCCCCAGGAGTGACAAGTGTATAAACAGATAAATGTGTAGATTGGTAGATAGATAGATATATAGATAGATGTATATGTATAAACTAAGAGAGATGTCTATATTATGAAATTGCAAATACCATATTACTACTAATTATTGGCAACTAAATTATTCTTTCCTTTTTTAATTATCATGATTGAATACATAATAAAGTATTAATCGAAAATTATTCAATGTAGTATAATTGTCTAAAATTTTATAGTATGAAAACAATACACTACTAATTTAATTGTTACTTTTATAACATTCCATTTGTATGGATATATCATCAGAATGGGTTTCTCAGAACCTCCCACCATTCATTAGTGGAAGTCCGGGATTAGACCTCCAGGCCCAAGTTGCTGGTTTTGGCTATGGCTTCCCTAATAGCCCCCCAAACATCAGCAATGCAAGGTCACGAGTAATGCAAAGGCACTTTCTGGGCCTTGTCATTTAGAACCAGGATGGTCACAATACAAAGGGGAAAAAAAGCAATATCAACTTGAACTTTATCCTTCACCTTGTTTTTTCCTTTTTTCTTTTTTTGCCGCCCCAATATTTGAACTTGGGTCCTAAAATCCCAGGGTTGATTGTGGGAGAGGTGCCAAGACCTAAGTTCAAGCCACGTGCTTGGCCGATAAATAAATAAATAATAAGAATAAGGCTCTGGCTTGGAATTTACACCAGTTTTCTAGCAGGCCTGGGATTTGAACTTGGGAACTGGTTAACTCTGTGACATTGTGGGTGAAGGGGAAGCTCACCGTCCTTGAAGACAAGAAATTAAGACCAGTTCCTAGAGCCTGAATTCAAGACTTAGCACTGAAAAAAATAATATTTGTATATGAGATCTATTTACATACATGAGTTTACTGCGTATGATGTTTATTACTCTTATTTATGTAGTATTATTACACGTATAACACTTCATTTATTACATCATATCACATAGATTATATTTGCATATGTATTATACATCGTACTGAGACCCAGGACATTCGCAGAGAAGGAAAAAAATATGTCAAAATTGTCTTCTTACTCCACAAATGAACTTTTGGCCATGCTGGGATTTGAACTCAGTGCCTACAATGCCCAATCCATAAATGGGGTCACATTCTTAACACACCAGCCTCCAGGAAACTGAGCTGCCAGGAAATTCTGTGGACCTTTGATCAAGCCACAGTAGTGCCCAATATATACATTTATAGATATGTATATGTGTATGTGTCTCTCTCTCAGTATAAAGATATATATATATATATATATATATATATATATATACATACATACATATATATGCATATATATATAAAGAAAGAGAGAGAGGGAATGTGAGGATATTAAATTATATATATATACATATTATTACCAATTATTAGTTATTACATTATGCCACCATTTAATGAAGTATCATGGTTGAATACTTAAAAAAGCAATCATTAAAAGTTAGTTAATATCCGTCCATTAGGGGAATCATACCATGGTGCTAAAATGGAAGATATAAATCCAATAATATTTGTGTGGCATTCTAAAATAGAATCATGAATCAACTGCAAATTTAATTATTACTTTTATAACATTCCATTAGCATTCACATGAATAGGAATGAGTTTGTCAGGATCTCCCAGTCCTAGCATTCGAACTCCAAGCCTGTGTAGTTTACTTTGAATGCAAACCATTGGAATGACTCCTTGAAGATTTCAGATTGTCACAACTAAAAAAAAAAAGAAGAAAAGAAATCCAGGTGTCAATGGCTCCTGCCTGGAATCCTAGCTCCTCAGGAGGCTGAGAATGTACAGAATGCCATTTTGAATTCAGCCAGGGCAGGAAAGTCGGTAACACTCTTATTTCTAACAGATCAATAGAAAAAAAAAAACAAAACATGAGGGGGATTGTGGCTCCAGTTTCAGAGTGCTACCCTTGAGCAAAATGAGCTCAGGGACAGGGCCTAGGCTCATAGTACAAACAGGGAACTTCCCCCCTCCCCAAAAAGGAGAAAATCACTCTATGGATGATGTATGGATAATGGGTATTCAGCAGGTTGCCCATGCTCAGCCCACCCAACTTGGGCAAGCTGGGACAAGCCCTCAGAGTTCCAAGGCTGTAGGAGTCTTTGAAGGTTCTGTATCCATATTATCTATCCCTATGTACTATGTGAGCCTAGACCTCTAGGGCCTGGTGGCTCTCACTCATTCATCATTCCTCACTGCAGAGTCACAAACTGGTCCAAAATCTTGGCAAAAATATGAAATAGTCAGCGATTTCTATGCCAAATATGGTAAGCCAATAAATCCTACCATCATAACTCCTGTTACAAGTCAGCCTTGGGCTACAAATGTGGATTAGCGGTAAAGTGGTTACCTAGCATGCATGAATCCCTGGGTTCGATTCCTCAGTAATACAGAAACAGAAAAAGCCAAAAGTGTCACTGTGGCTAGCCTTGAGCAAAATAAGCTAAGGAACATGCCCAGACCTGTGTTCAAGCCCGATGACCAGCAAAAAAAAAAAAAAAAAAAAGTGAGCCTGGTGAGACATATTCTTCTGGGTCTCAGGAGGGCCATGGTGAAAGGTAAGAGGTAGAGGGCAGCTGCTGTTGGCTCACCCCTGTAATCTCAGCTCTTCAGGAGGCTGAGATCTGAGGATCACAATTACAAGCAAGAAAGTCTTTATGAGACACTTTTCTCCAATTAAACACCCAAAAACCAGAAGTAGAGCTGTGGTTCAAGTAGTAGACTGCTGAACTTGAGCAGAAAAGCTAACAGATAGCGTCCAGGGCATGAATTCAAACCCCAGAACTCACACACACACACACACACACACACACACACACACACACACACACACACACACACACACACACACACACACACACACCCCAAGATGGAGAATTTGCCAGTAAACCTGCACAAGTTCTACCTCTAGAGAGAGAAAAGAAGGAAAGATTTGCTCCAGGAGGTGATATAACCAGTGCCAAAATTCCACAGGAGTTCTAAGTCTTGGAACAGGACCGAGAGCCTCAGGCAGAAGGTACAAAATGGGCAAAGGTCCTGGGGTGTGGTGTAGAGCAGGTGGTGTGGGTGGAATGAAGGTTGTGTGGCTTCAGATAAGTCTTGCAGGACATTCAAGGCTGAGTCAAGGTTTGTACTTGAGGGTGGAGTCCCAGAATGGGACCCAGGGGGAAGATTAGCTTTTCTTTTCACCATGGAGCCCATCCATTTCCTGTGGCTGGAAGCCTACTTTTAACAGCACCCTTAGGCCTCCTTTGCATTGAGGGAAAATGCCGGGATGAACACTTGCTTAAGAAAAGCTTCTGGGCTGAGAAGGTATCTCAGTGGTAGAGCACTTGCCTTGCATGCCTGAGGCTCTGTGTTCGATTCCTCAGCACCACATAAACAAAAAGAATAAAACCAGAAGAGGCGTTGTGGCTCAAGTGTTAGAGCGCTAGTCTTGAGCTGAAGAGCTGAGGGATAGTGCCCAGGCCCGGAGTTCAGGCCCATGACCGGACCCACCCTGACCCCCCCCCCCAAAAAAAGAAGAAAAGCTTCTAACCCAAAGCCATCAGTGGCTCAACCCCTTAAATCTTAGCTACTCAGGAGACTGGGATCAGAGACCGCATACCAAAGCCAGCTCAGGGAAGGAAAGTTAGTGAAAATCTTCTTGTCAGTGAACTACTAAAAGCCAGAAATGGTGCTGTGGCTCAAGTGGTAGAGTGCCAGCTTTGAGGGAAAAAGTTAAGTGACTGGAGACCAGACCCTGAGTTCAAGGCCAATAATTGCATTAAAAAAAAGCTTTCAGGAGCTCCTTGTCCACTGTGATGAATGGCCAGATGAGCTGGGTGTCGGTGGCTCATGCCTGTCCACCTAGCTCCTCAGGAGGCTGAGATCTGAGGAGCATGAATCAAAGCCATCCCAGGCAGGAAAGTCCATGAGACTCTTATCTCCAAGGAAGCACAAGAAAACTGGAAGTGACGCTCTAGCTCAAGCAATAAGCTGAAGAGCTGAGGGGACTGCACCCAGGCCCAGAGTTCCAGTCCCATGACCAACTGCCCTGGCGTGCTTGGAACTCACTTTTTGGCTTTAGTCAGCCTACTTTCCTGTGGGCCCCCGAGTTTCTCCCAATGTCTAGGTGTCCTACAAGTTTTGAGAGCAGGCCATTTGGAGGCCTTTGCCTACAGAGTGGGCCACATTATCAGAAAAGTGTCTAGCCTTGGGGAACGGAGGCCATCTGCCAGGTCATCAGTGGCATCTGTCATGGGTGCAGTGTGGATCTGAGCAGTAAATCAACTTCTCAGACCACGGTTTGGGCCAAGGAGGGCCAGAAGCTGCAAGATGGCATTGCTGGTAACGCCTGCTCATGTGGTATCACAAGAGTGCAAATCTGTCAGGCACACCCCGAGAGGGTGTTGAGTTGGGCTCATGAAAGACTTGTGTGCTCACAAATCCGCAGGTAGCTGGCTGCTGCTTGTAGCAGTTGCTATCCCAGGAGTCCCAGGGCTCAGAGCCCTGCTTTCCGCACCAGTGCTCGGGGGCAGATGAAGGTCTGCAATCATTGACCTACTACAAAGGAGCATCCGTAGTGTCTTTTCCCTTGGCCCTGTGGCCCCGTGCATGGATGGAGCGGCAGGTTCCATCAAACTTACTGCCATGGCCATTCCCCTCAGCCCAAGAAGGACTTAGGGAGAAACCACTTGAACTGGTTTAAGAGTTTACTACTACTATGCCTCAGGACTGCCCCCAGTTCTGGCTGAGCTCATCATTACCACTTTATGTGTGTGCATGCATCCTGGTATTAGGGCTTGAACTCGGGGCCCGGGCTCTGTCACTCAGATTTTTCGTTCAAGGCTAGCACTCTACCACTTGAGTAACAGCTTTTCTTTCATCTTTTGGGTGTTTATTGGGAGAGGAGAGTCTCACACACTTTTCTTGCTGGGCTGCCTCTGAATGGCAATCCTCAGATCTCAGCCTTCTGAGTAGCTAGGAATATGAGAGCATGACTTATTAGCACCTGGCCACACTGTCCTTCTTGGCTATAGACAGAGTGCCTCTCTCTCAGTCTAGCACCCATGTACAGTTACCCCTCTTACCCCAACCCTACTCCTCCAGGCTTCACAAGAATCATACCTTCCCCTGAAATAGGATCAGGTTTGAGCTTTTTGTTCTCCACACAGTCAGGGGCTGCAGGGAGTTGATGTGTACTGTAGTTCAAGTGGTAGAGCACCAACTTTGTACAAACCAGCCAAAGGATATCACCTAGGCTCTGAGTTCAAGCCGGTAACCTCACACATACACCCGCACACACGCAAACTCGCATGCACACACACACACACACACACACACAACACACACACACACACACACACAAATATCCTTAGCAGGGCCCAATGGCTCATACCAGCAATTCTAGCTACTTTAGAAGCTGAGCTCTTAGGATGACATCTTGAAGCCATCCCAGGCAATAAAATCCATGAGACTCTTCTCTCCACTAAACTACTAAAAAAGATGAAAGTTGGGCTGTGGTTCAAGTGGTAGAGTGTCAGCTTTGAGCAAAGGAAGCTCAGAGACTGTGGCTAGGCCCTGAATTCCAGCTCTAAGAATTTTTAAGACACCCTTTGCCCCCACTCCACCCCTAATCAGGCCATAAATCCAGATTTTGGTCACCCTGGATCTCACTTCCATTTCTGCTGCTTTCACAGAACTGCCACAAGTGGCCAGTGTGTGCCCAGCACTGGATTAAGAAGTGAACGTACAACAAGGGGGGCATAGCCAGGTCAAGGCTAATGTCCCAGAACATTTATGTATTGGCCATACTACTCTCTAATCCCCCCAGTTTCCTGGACCTAGAATTTAAACTGTGAGCATCTGTATTCTGGGCATCCAGAATTGTCTAGAAGGACATGAGAGGCCAAGCTGGGGTGGGAAGATAGACTTTGCTGCTACAATGTACGTTGACATTTCCTAGACACCGATGGATACTTCCAAGTCACCTTGACCTCAAATCCCATGTAACCCCGGATCCTCCTTGCTTGGGCAGCCTTTTGTCAGCTATCAAGCTCGAGTTGTCCAGAGCCACCACAAACCCTCCTTCCCCCACTCCACTGCCAGCATGCAGGGAGGGATGTGAGCCAGAGGCTTAGCTGAGGAAAAGGACAGGATATCACATGACTAAGGTTCCTCCAGAGGCAGGGGACAACTTATGCCAGACTGCCCTGCTGACCCAGAATCCCCGGGAGGTGCCCAAAGATTTGGACAGGCCGGACTTGGCCCTAAAGAAAAGTTGGAATCCAGGCCTCTGGCAATTTAGGAATCATTGTTGACCCTGATAAGGGGCTAAAGGGGAAGGTCAGTGTGGAGGAGGGGCAACATCCGAGGTCAGAAAGAGGCAGCTCAGGGAGGGGACAGAATAAGATGAGGGAAATACACACACACACACACACACACACACACACACACACACACACACACACACACACACACACACACACACATGCACACAGGTAGCCCAAGGCCTCAGCAGTCCCTGAGTACCCTGACCATCCCACCCTCAAGAAGATGGCACTACTATCCTCAGACCAACTGTAGACAAAACTCAGGGCCTCTCACAAGTCTGGAGTGGCTCATAACATAGCTTGGCATTTCCTAAATGTACATACCACTATACAGAAATCTCAGCTACCTTATTTTTGGTTGTCAGTCATGGGGTTTGAACTCTGGGCCTGTGCACAGTCCCTCATCTCCTCAGCTAAAGGTGAGTGCTCTATCACTGGAGCCACAGTGCCACTTCTGGCTTTCTGGCCGTTCACTGGAGATAAAGTCTCACAGATTTTCTTGCCCAAGCTGGCTTTGAACCGCGATCCTCAGATCTCAGCCTCTACCATCCCACACCTGATACCATTCATCAAGTCCCTGCCTGCCACAGGCCACGACCTCTGGAGTTCTTGGTAAGGCACTGCCCACTATGCTGTGGCTTCACACTGGGACAAACCTGGGGAGTTCTTAGAAATGTCTGTACAGTGAGGCCAGCACCTGTTCTCCCAAACACAGCACCCCTACTACTTCACCATCTCTTACAAGCAAAGAAGGGGTGGCTTGCTTTCTTTCTTTCTTTCTTTCTTTCTTTCTTTCTTTCTTTCTTTCTTTCTTTCTTTCTTTCTTTCTTTCTTTCTTTCTTTCTTTCTTTCGTCCTTTCTTTCGTCCTTTCTTTCGTCCTTTCTTTCGTCCTTTCTTTCTTTCTTTCGTCCTTTCTTTCGTCCTTTCGTCCTTTCTTTCGTCCTTTCTTTCGTCCTTTCTTTCGTCCTTTCTTTCGTCCTTTCTTTCGTCCTTTCTTCCTTTCATCCTTTCTTCCTTTCGTCCTTTCTTTCTTTCGTCCTTTCTTTCTTTCTTTCTTTCGTCCTTTCTTTCTTTCGTCCTTTCTTTCGTCCTTTCTTTCGTCCTTTCTTTCGTCCTTTCTTTCGTCCTTTCTTCCTTTCGTCCTTTCTTCCTTTCGTCCTTTCTTCCTTCCTTTCTTTCTTTCTTTCTTTCTTTCTTTCTTTCTTTCTTTCTTTCTTTCTTTCTTTCTTTCTTTCTTTCTTTCTTTCGTCCTTTCTTTCTTTCGTCCTTTCGTCCTTTCGTCCTTTCTTCCTTTCGTCCTTTCGTCCTTTCTTCCTTTCGTCCTCTCGTCCTTTTTTTCGTCCTTTCTTTCTTTTGGGTTGAGAAGCTTGAAATCGGGGCTTGGGTACTGTCTCTGATGTCTATTATTCCTCAAGGCCAGTGCTCTACCACTTGAGCCACAGCTCCACTTCCAGTTGGGTTGGAGATGAGGCTCTCGTGGTACTTTCCTGCCTGGGCTGGGAAATGGGATCCTCTGGATCTCAGCCTCCCGAGGGGCCAGGATGATAGGCGTGGGATGACAGGCATGAGCCACTGGCACACAGGTTATGGTGTCTCATTCTTCAGAATTTCCATTAGTCCTCCTCTAGACGCTACCACCTAGACACTCCTCTACCTCCCTCAGGGACAGCAAAGGGAGGCTGAGAATTTTGGTAGGGCCATAGGCTTTAAAGTGGCCCCTCCACATCACTAGCCCTCTCTAAGTTCCCATTTGCCTCCTCTGGATGGACTGGTCGTCCAAGGAAAATCAGACCCAGTAGGAGTTCTGGGGCCTGCCCAGTATCCCCCCACCCCACCCAACAGGTACCTGTGGATTTCTGGGGCCAGCTACTCCATGTCCTGGTGGAAGACGTTGGGAGGGTTGCTGATAACTGGGTCCAGAGGTGCCCAGGGAAGGAGGGTGTCCAGCTCCCCACTGTCAAAGAAGGAGACACAAAGCGTGGATGGATCTACTGAGTTTCAGGGCATAGCCATCCACATGTCACTAAGGTCCCTTGGAGAACTGTATCAGGACAGTCTCACACATCTATATTAAGACTCACTCAACTGTACCGAGTCTCTCACCTGCAGCCCTGACTGGAAATGAACATGCTCTGCTATGCTGTCCATCATCTGCAGCACCTTTGCTCTCTGTGTTTCCTGTCAGATCCTCCTTAAGCAGGACCCCCTTTCCAAGTGCTGCCTCCAAGAAGCCCGTTCTGACCACCTTGGCAGAGCTGGCACATCTTCGCTCTGCAGGCTGCCGGCTTTGTCACACTCTGCCTTCTGGCCAGTGTGGGTTGAGAGTGCACAAACGGGCAGGCCTGGCTTCCACTACTGGATTTCTGAAGGCCCTGATACACCACCCAGGGACTGGTGTTTTATCACACTCCGTGAGAGGGCACTCGAAGCCCAGGCAGTCTGTGGTCATAAGACAGGGCCATTTCTTTGTGTCGGCTTGAACTGGAGGATCTGGGAGCAGACTCTCTGAGTTTTATTGCTCAAGGCTGGTGCTCTACCTCTTGAGCCACAGCTACACTTCTGGCTTTTTGGTGGTTCCATGGAGAGTAGAGTCTCACGGGCTTTTTAGCTTATGGCTGGGTTCAAATAGTGATCCGCAGATCTCAGCCTCCAGTAGGACAGGGATGAGCCTGAGCCCCAGGTGACAGGCACCAAATGCTTTTTTTTGCTCCTATTTATCTCCAGTCAACTAGCAAGCCCAAGTTAAAATAATCAGTTACTGGGGATCAAAATCCTCTCCTACGTCAGTAAATCCAAAGATATAAAGTGTCTTTGGAAAAGGCTAGTCTGAGTTGGCTAGGGGTATTTGTGTGTGTGTGTGTGTGTGTGTGTGTGTGTGTGTGTGTGTGTGTGTGTGTGTGTGTGTGTGTGTGTGTGTGTGTGTAAATGTCAGGGATACCTACCCTTATCTCTGTGGTGCCTCATCCTCCCAGCAGGGAGTACATAAAGGATCCTGACCCCAAGGAAGGTGGATGGGCATGGGTACTTAAGGTCATATCCAGGGGAATAATCCGAATTCTGTCTTGCAACCGAAGCCTGGACAGATAATGGAGAGAAGGAGAGGTTTAGGAGACCATCAAGGGAAGCTGCTTACCTTTGGCTAGAAGTACCAGCCAGCTAGAAGACTGAATCCATCTTTCTTGGTAGTCAGATAAAAGGTGGACACTGTTCATTTATTTTATTATGATTGTGTGATCCCTAGGGCTTGGATTCAGGGCCTGGGTGTTATCCTTGAGCTTCATTTGTTCAAGGCTCAGGCCCTACCACTTGAGCTACACCACCACATCTGGCTTTTTTCTGTGTGGGCTTGGGGGAGAGAGGTGGTTTATGAGAGATAAGAATCTCACGAACTTTTCTGCCCGGGCTGGCTTTGAGTCACGGCCATCAGCCCTCAGACTACTGAAGAGCCAGGATGATGGGTGGGAGCCACAAGCTCCTGACCGCCACCATCCATTTATAATCCCTTAGGCCCAGGGCTGAGCCACCCCCACTGCACCTCCTTGTTGGGAGTAGGAAGCAGACATGAGGGGTTTGATACTTCAACAGCCTACCTATCTTTGAGCATTGTTCCAGGTCAGTCTGATGGCTTCCTCCTTATCCACAGCAATGACTTGGCTCTGTCACAAGAACAAATGTCCCCCGGGAGGTGTCAGGTCTGGGGTCTTTCCTATGCACTCCACCCCCCTGACTGAAATGAGGGTCTTTCCTGCCCAAGCTGGCTTTGAGTTGAACCATGATTCTCAGATTTCCGCTCTTGAGTACTTAGGGTGATAGCCATGAGACACTGGCACCTGGCCAAAGATACTTTTCCAAGCCTGTCATACTATCCCCTCAGGAGACTGAGATCTGAGGACTGCAGTTGGATGCACCGTTCTCAGCAAAGTCCATGAGAATGATTATCTCTAATTAAACACCCCAAAAAATTGGAAGTGGAGCTGTGGCTCAAATGGCAGAGTGCTAGCTTTGAGCATAACATAAGGGATGGGACCCAGGCCCTAGTTATAAACTTTTTCTCTCATAGACCTACCCAAGAAAGGGAAGCAGGTGGGCACACAGGAGATCAAAGCTCACACATAATACTCAAGACTCACAGAATTGACCCCATCCTGCTCTGATTCTCTAGATTCTATGTCCTAGATTATGTCAGTCTTAGATGGGACTGACCATGGACCAAGTCAGGACATTCAAGTACAATCTCTTACTGAGGATCCCATGACCTCATCAAGGACTCAAGTTCCCTCGACACTGGGCAGTCAGTTGAGGTCTAGTTATCCAGCCACAAGATATGGGATTGAACGGATATCTTGGCCAAGGGATGCAGACTGGAGGGCTGTAGAACCTTCTCTCTCAGGAAGGAGAAAAGGTCTATCCATCCCAGGAATGTTCCTGAGTTGTGAGTATCCTCAATGAAACAACCTTGCTCAGAGCTCAGTGCCTCTGGTTTTCCCACCAGCCTCTACCCAGCCCTTCTCCAGCTTCAGTCGGCCCTCTCTGAATCCCAGATCTGCCATCTAGACTAAAAGTTGAGCCAGCAAAGGAACCCACCTCTATCTCTGAGAATGGCAGTCATGGGGCCCGACAGTCCCCTAGAGGAAGTCTTGGGGCAACACTGGTCTGATTCCCGCCCTCATTCTCTGGATGTCCTGTGCCAGTGGCAGGCTTACCTCTGTCTCTGGTCAAGGAATGAACACTGGGGGTGTCATCTTCAGATTGAGCCAGCAAAAGTCCCAGTCCCCAAGGATGTACCACACAGGCATCCAGCAGTGGATGACAGCCATCTGGTCAATGGTGAAACCAAAGTGCCAGGACTTTTAACAGCCATGTGGCTGGGTCGAAGTCTCTATCCCTGATGGTCTAAGTTGTTAAGTGAGGACATGTCTCCAATGACCTGACACACCTGACCTGGGATCGTCCTCCATCTTCATCTTCTTACTTATCCCTTGCCATCCCCCTCTTCACACTCCCTCAGCCTATACCTCCCTATCTATTGGACAATTTCTTCTTGTATGACTAGAAAATAAACTCGGTGGGCCAGGGGAGACTGAAATTTGGTGACACACCCTGAGCCCTAGGGTCTACCCAAGGCCATTTCCCTCTGCAGTCGGCGACCACACAGCTCCTGGATGTCATGAAGTTGCTAAGGCGTCAGTGGCTTGGTCCTACATACTGGCTTTAGGGTCTGAAACTGTCCCCACAGAGATTGTGAATGGTTGGCTTCCTTGATCCAGAGACTCCAAAACAAGGCTTGCATGTTCCGTTCTTCCTTCCTTTCCTCCTTTTTTTCCTCCATCATTCCCTCCTCTTTCTCTTTCATTTCTTTGTGTCACTCCTGGACCTTGAACTCAGAGCCTGGATGCTGTCCCTGAGCCTTTGTACTCAAGGCCAACAGTCTACAGCTTGAGCCACTCATCCACTTCTGGAGTTTGCTTTTTGGTAGTTTGTTGGTGATAAGAGTTTTACAAGCTTTTCTTTGTTGGACTTAAGCCTCAGTCCTCCCATCTCAGCCTCCTAAGTAGCTAAGATGACAGGTGTGAAGCACCAGCATCCAGCTCAAACCAAGATTTCTTCATGTGCTCTGGAACCAGCACTGGAACCTTTCAGCGTCTATGACCGCCTGGACCTGGCACTCACTGTAATGGTTTGTTGGATAAATAAATGAGCATCTCTCTACGACAATATTACAGAAACTCCCATCCAACTCAGGGAAGCATCCTGGGGGTGGAGGGGTTAGTGGGGGATGTGTCAAAGCCTGAAGTAGCTCTTCCACAGTTCTCCCTCGTCCCTCATCCTGCCCTCCTGGTGCCACTGCACTTAACTCTTTTGGCTCTGAGGATGTGAGCCACGATGTACACGCTGGATTTTGGGGCTCTGCGATGTCTTTCTTCTCAAAAATCTTTGTCCAGCGGCTAACCCACAGTTTGGCACTCAATTTTTGCCCTCAGGTGTGAATGAGGCACGTGAGATGAAAGCCTGGCTCAAGGGGCCTCCTCTCCTCCTCCTGGGGCCAGACAGGATGGTCCACCACATTTGGCCCCCAATTTTCATGTTGCAGAGAAAGGATCCTTGAGGCATCCTGGTTCTCTGAATCTCCCAGATTCCAGTGCAGTGCTGGGAATAGTCTCTGCTCACAGCTGGCAGGCTGGGTATGGCGAGGTCACCATCTCTGCTCCCATGATGTCCTTGACTGTGGTGGTCACCCTAGAGAGAACCAGAGGAGAATCAGCAACTGCTGGAGGAAGGCAGTCAAAGCAGGATGTTCATGACAGGAGACGATCTGGCTTGGGAACTCTGCCTGTGCCGCTTTGAACATCATTGTTTGGCAGCTGAAATGGTCCATCTTATTTGACCCATAATCCCAGTCATTAGTAGTAATTGCCAGCTTAAAGAAAAAATCCTGGAAAAGCTGGCATTTCAGTTGCCACAATCAAACTTAAAGGTTTCCAAAGTCAGTGGTCCACTTTTCCTTCCAGACAGCCTACAGCAGGTTACAGAAACTGGCATTCAGCCAGCCCTAGCTAACTGCCATGGCCTGACACCATGCACGGTTCAGCAGGAGGAAGACACTTGCCTACCACTGCCCAGGTGGAAATGGCCCAGGCAGGACACAGATGGGAGTCTGTAGGACTTCAGGGAGGACTGCCCACCGGTGCACTGCCCTAGGAGGAAATCCATGCCACCAGTGGGGGCCTGGAGCCCCCTGCCCAGTTGCCCATGGACACCGCCAAAGCCCTGGGTAAGGTTCCCCTCTCAACCTTGTTTGTGGTGAACCATCTCCTATGTCACACCATTTGCCACCCACCAGACCTTCCTAGCTTCACATCTTCTGCCCTACTCCCCCCATATCATTCCCTAATTATGTTTGGCAGACACATTTCCAACCCTTGAATTAGCTCCAACTCTACACACCAGAGCAGGGTGACTGGCTGTATGAGTGTGGCTGTGGTCACTCTTGCCTCACCAGCCTGAAGACAGAAGGACAGGTGTCCACTCTGGTCTGCGATTCACACAGACCTCCAAGGGGAGATGCACGCAGGCCCAGCAGCTACTGTGAGCTACAGGAAAGGGGAAGAGAGAGGTGGAAAGAGATGGAAAGGAATATCTACTGAAACCTTCCCCAAGCGATTCATGTAACAGTGAAGGAGAAAATAAAAATTGTGGCTGGGATCATACTTGGCATTGATGACAAAAGAACAATACACATACACACAAATAAAATGCTTTTGCTCTTTTTAGACATGGTGAGTTAAATATGTTTCCATTGTTTTCATCTCCCTGCTCTCCTAACACACACACACACACACACACATACACACACACACACACACACACACACACACACACACACACACACACACACACACACACACAAATCCAGACCTGTGACAGAAGACTGGTCCATGCAGCACCAGCAATTTGCTAACTGAATGCTCACCTGAGCACAGTCATGCTGTACAAGGTGAAAGATGATCTCTCTCCCTCCCTCCCTCCCTCCCTCTCTCTCTCATACACACACACACACACACACACACACACACACACACACACACACACACACACACACACACACACACACACACACACAGAACAGTGCCTCTCCTGAGTTTGTCAGTTCCTCATCTGGGACAAAGTACAAGCTGGGGCATCGGGTTCCCTTGTCAGAACCAGGGGATCCCACCAAAGGGGAGCACCACTCTAATAACAAAGAACCACCCTGCCTCTCCCTTTCTCCAGGGTCAGAATCTTCCTCTTTGGAACAACAAACTTTAACTCCACATAAATCAAAACCCTAGGCCAGGATGCTGGATAAAGGAGTCCTGAGACAGGTGGCTCCTTAGAGCCAGGACAGATAACAAGCAGGGGTTCATGGTGCCCCCAAAGGAGTGTCTGACCTGGGGTAGGGGTGCTTTGGGGCAAAAGGATGGTGTCCTAAATGGACTTCCTACTTCCAGCTTAGATGCTTCTGGATGACTTGGCGCATTCTTGGGGAGAATGAGGAGACCAGATGGACCAGGAGTACCAGCAGATTCTGGCAGAGCTGGGAAATGTGATCACCCTGTGAGAACTGATGGCAGCTGGGGTGGGGAGGATAGGTTGGGTGTGTGTGGGAGGAGGTGTGTTCCTCCCAGATATTCATCTATCTGACCCCCAGTATCCTCACCTCCTTAGTGGGCTCTTCTGGGACCCTCCTCAGGTGAAAGGGTGACCAAGCATATAGGACAAGTGCTCAAACAGCAAGGGGGTCTATCTTCTGCATCCAACACCCCCACCCCCTGAAAAAAGGAAAAGACCTGAGAAGGCAGGTTTGAAGATGCTGCTCCCCACCTCTGACTGAAGCCACCAGGTTCCCACCAATGTGAGGAAGGGTGCAGATGGGTGGCTGTTTGGATCCATTACTCCAGGCCAGGAGCTCTCTGGGCCCCCTACATAGCCAACCCTGCATCTCCCCGTTTCCTGGGACACTGGCCACTAGGGACATGAAAGGGATCGTTGGGTTGCCACCCATCCCCACTCCCCACCCCTGGGGTGCATATGTAGCAGAGCCAGGGTGTACTGTGGGATGCAGGGGAGGCACAGGTGAGACAGGAGAAGGGAGGTGGGAGGCACGGGTCTGGGTCCGCAGAATGGAGGATGCTCTGAGGGGGGGTCGAGGGGTTCTCTGGGCAATGGGGTCCCAGGATGTGGGGCCGCGGTAGGCAGTGGCTCCAGGTGTGGCAGGCCCGGAATCTAAGGACCAGGGACCTGGACCGGGTCACTGAGACAAGCCTGCCAGGGGCGCGTTATCTCAGCTGGGCAACAGAGAGGCTCCCCGGGTCTAGACCGGCAGCGCCATTTTTGAAATACGGCACCTTGGGGAGGGCCACGGAGGGAGGGGCGGGATCTGAGGGTGCATGGTAGGGCAAGTGTGGTTCTCTACTCCCCTTCAGCTGCAGACAACTCAGGTCCCACCTCATCCACAGCCAGACCTGTTTAGGCGTTGCCGCCATTATTCCTGCAACTGCTGCCGCCAAGGCTGCCTCTTCGGCTGCTTCTTCCTCAGTGGCCTCCTCCTCTGTGGCCACTGCCACCACCATGATAATTGGAAACTTGGACTTGGGACAGACTATGGCCACCCCCCCACCATGGGGCTGCTTGAGGTGATGTGTCTGCTGTGCTAGCTCTGCATGCTCTGCACTCCCAGTCAGGACCTTCACTTCAATTGAGGCCTCAGCCAGCCACTGAAGCCACTTCCTCTCATGTATGTACTTACTCCTCTCTGCTCTCTCTCTCTCTCTCTGCTTCCCCTCCTCTTGCGGCCCACTTCGACACCTCTGGGCATGCATGCCTGCCATTGAGAGACCCTGGCCACTGCTACCACCACAGTGAGCCCTCTGGGCCCTGTCTCCTGCTCCCCTTGGCCCCACCCCCTCCTCTACTCAGCCCTGCCCCCTGCTCCCCTCAGCCCCGACCCCCTTGCCTACAAGAGCAGCCTTGACTGGGCCCTAAGGCTTCCAGGCCATGGGAATTGCAGCCTCACCTCAGCTCAGCTCTCCCGGCCAACCCTAACACATGCCCATGGAATCAAATCTCCCCTCAGCCCCACCATTGGAGGAGACTCTCCTCTATTCATATCCACTCCACACATCAAGCAAGTACACAGTGACCCCTGTGTGTGTGTATGTAGGTGTGTGTATGTGTGTGTGTGTGTGTGTGTGTGTGTGTGTGTGTGTAAGAGAGAGAGAGAAAGAGAGAGAGAGAGAAAGAGAGAGAGAGAGATTGTTGAAGATAACTACCTCAGAAAAAAGCACCCTTTGGGATGACTCAGCACACAGAACACTTCAAAATTCAGCACAGGGGCTGGGAAGGTGGCACAGTTGTAGAGCGCTTGCCTTGCATGCCTGAGGCTCTGGGTTTGATTCCTCAGCACTACATAAGCAAAAAGAAAAAAGCCGGAAGTGGCGCTGTGGCTCAAGTGGTAGAGTGCTAGCCTTGAGCTGAAGAGCTGAGGGACAGCGCCCAGGCCCAGAGTTCAGGTCCCACAACCTAACCCCCCCAAAAAAAAAACAACAAAAAAAGCACAAAGCACCCTATGTAAAGGACTCAGCACAGTGCGCCCTTTGAAGGACTTAGCATATAATAACCTTTGGGATAACTCAACATACTCCCTTTGAAGGAGGAAGTCCATAGCACGCAGTGTATAGGACTCAGTTCATGGCATACTTTGAAAAACTCAGCATGTAGCACTCTTTACCAGGACTCAGCACATAGCACCCTGTGTTAAGGCTCCATACATACCACTCTTTGAAAGGCTGAGTATGTAGCACTCTGTGTAAAACATTGAGTGAACAGTGCCCTTTACAAAACTCAGCACATAGGAGAGTTTTGAAGGACTCAGCACATACCACCCGGTGGAAGGGCTCAGCACACAGCACCATTTGAAGGACAGTACGGAGCACCCTATATAAAGGACTCGGCACACAGCACCCACAAAACTCACCTCATCCCACTCTTCTCAAGGTTGTAGCACATTGCACCTATTGGGATGACTCAGCATACAGCCCCCTTTGAAGGACTCAGCAAAAGTACTCTGTGTAAAGGACTCGGCCCACAGCACCCATTGAAAAATTCACCTGTCCCTCCCTTCTCAAGGGCTCAGCACATAGCACCATTTGGGATGAATTAGCACTCTGCACCTTTTGAAGGACTCAGCATAAAGTACATTGTGTAATGGACTCAGCACACAACACCCTTTGAAAAACCCAGCACAACCCACTCTTCTCAAGGACTGAGAACATAGCACCCTTTGGGATGACTCAGCACACAGCATGCTTTTTGAGGACTCAGCACAAAACCCCCACGTGGGAAGGACCCAGAAAACAGCACCCTGTGAAGGACTCAGCACATAGCTGTATGTCACAAGTTCAGCTGTCATTAGAATTAGGGTGCTTTCTTCTGTATCACCATTCTTCAGAAACACTTCACAAAAATCCTACTAGTTCACCTTTAGCTAACCTATGTTTTATGGGGGAGGGTCAGCTGGGGGTCTTGAACTCATAGCGTGGGGGTCCTGTCCCTGAGCTCTTTGGTTCAATGTTAGAGCTCAACCACTTTGAGATATGGCTCCAATTTTGTTTATTTTGGGGGGGTTGTGCTTTGACAGGCCTTACAGTGATCAGGAAGGCCAAGTTGGGGTGTCCATGGCCAAAGGCTCTTAGCTGGGCCTGGAGCTGACCTCTCCCTTCCTTGTTCTCCTGGAAGCCGGGCCTCCTGAAGCTCTCTTGGCCTAAGATGGAACAGATCAGCTCTGGAATCAGCATTCAGGGTGGACAAAAGTCAGTTTGGCCCTGGTCACTTCCCCCAATTGAACTCTAGATGACGATAGTCCCCCACGATGGCAGGGGGTCACATGTCCCGCATCTGGATACAAGGGGGCAGGAGTCAACAAACATAGGGTTTGTACCTGTGAGTTGAGTTTACTCTTGCTCTCCTGGGGCCCCAAACATGCTTCGATGCCACACTTGACAGGAATGTACTTGAGAGTCTTACTTATAATTAACCATCAAAAAGCAAGTGGGGCTGTGGCTCAAGTAGAAGAGCACTAGCCTTGAGCAAGAAAACTCAGGGATAGAACCTAGGCCCTCAGTTCACACACACACACACACACACACACACACACACACACACATACACATACACACACACACACAGACACACACAGACACACACACACACACACACACACACACACACACACACACCACATGCATGCAAAATCAGAGATTTCTACAGTGCAATCTTTGGGTATTCTTTACCTTTACCCCACTAAGCCTGGTGGCTGTTGACCTAGGTGTTTGATGCATCCAACACCACCTGGCATCTTTAATTTTGATGAACAGAATGGCTACAAGGTCAGCCTTCCCCCATCCCAGCTCCTTGACTGGGTCAAGGTCTATCCAGGCCCTTTGGGGCTCTTTTTACACAATCGCCAAGATGCCTTCAAAACGCATCACATGCTGGGCAATGGTGGCACATGCTTGTCATCCTAGCTACTCTGTAAGCTGAGATCTAGAGGACCACGGTTCAAAGCCATCTTGGGCAGGAAAGTATGTGAGACTCTTATCCTTGATAAACCATCAGAAAACAAGAAGTGGCACTGTGATTCAAGTGGTGTAGTGCTAGCTATGAGAAAAAGAGCTCAGGGACAGTGGCCAGGCCCTGAGTTCAAGCCCCAGGACAGGAAGAACATATCTTTGTTGGAGGCTTGTTTTCCCTTTGAAAGCAATTCATTCTCTGTGATAAGCATAACATGGGCCTCTTCCCTGGCCACCAATGGTCCATTAGATGTCCCTTGAATACGGGCCACCTCCCGGTAGCCTCTGCCCTACCCGACCAGCAGTTTACCCTTCCCATCACCTTGCAGATGGAGGCCTGAGAGAAGGCCACCTGGCCACCTACTTGTGGTGGCTGATGAGGCTTTTGAGAGTCAGTATGTCACATAGAGAGTCATCATCTGCATCATTCTACAGAAGAAAGGGAGGGAGTACTCGCCTGAGCCTGTGAGCTGTGGGTGATCTGCAAATGTGGCTTCTGTGGCAGGATGTGCTCCATGGGGGAGTACTCTATGGGGTAGGATACCCCGACCTGTCTTTTGGCAGTTTCCACACTGCTTTGAAGTGGCAATTCTTCAAAACCTTTCTGTTCTCCCTCATTTTGACCACCGCGGAGCCTGAGGTTTCTGAAACAGTGGTGGTGGCGGGGGACAGATTCAGCCTGTGCCGGCATCTGGTGCCTGCTGTCCATGCCTTCCCCTGAGAGGAACCACAGCGGCTCCCACAGCTCTCTCCTCTTCATCTTCTTCTGGGACAGCCAGCTCATATGCTCAGTTTTCTCCTGACACAGCTCATCCAGGACAAACATCTGATCTTTACACGCCACGAGGGAGTCCTCGATGGTGCAGATGTGTGCCAACAGCTGGCTGCATCGATGGTGGAGCTCATCCGCTGGACTCTGGAAGTCCACCTAAACAGGCAGGTCGTGGACAAAGCAGAGTTTCTTCTCGGATGCCCACGTGTCCTGCTTCGCATCCCCACATATGCTTTGGTGCCAGCTCGCTGCCAGATGGACTGGGCACCCACAGTGGGCCTGCCACTCTTGGTGCAGGAGTTTCCCCCTGTGGATTTCAGCCATGGAGAACACCCTCAGATCCACGGCCCTCTCGGTTTGGGGGATGTCTCCCTCCTCTGCGATGGTCACGTCTGGAGGAGTTGCCTCCTCACCTTTTGCTTTTCCAGGGCTCTCAACTTCCCCTTCCCTAGGGAAGTTCAGCTGGGCCTACATGCACTCCTCCTGTGGTCTGTTCACTTCCAGGCACTTGAGGGTATCCTGTCAATTTGGGGGCACCACCTCATCCCAACAGTTGGTGGGGCCTGCACTTGCTTCAGCTGCTCCAGCAGCTGGGTCTGCCTCTCTAGGTGCTGCTGCAGGGCCTCCTTCTCAGAGCTCAGCTGCTCATTGGAGGTGATGTGCAGCTCACAGGTGGTTCTGAGCTACTGCAGCTGGGCCAGGGACTGCTCCTGCTGCTCCTGCAGCTCCCAAGTTGCTTGGCTCTCTCTCTCAGCCACCTCTTTCCATTCCTCTATCTTCTCCTCCCTGTGATCCAGCTGTTCCCACAGATGTTTCTACACCTGCTGCTCTGAGTCCAAGATGCTGGCTACCTTCTCCTTCTCACTGCTCACCATGTGGAGAGTGTCCCGCAGCAGGGCCAGCTGTTCTTCCATCTGTCCGTTGCACACATACACATCATGGGATCTTGCAGATCTCGTGCTGTTCCTTGGCCTTCTCCAGTCTCCACGGTTGCTTCTGCTGCTCCATGTTCTGGAAATGGAGCCTTTGGTTTTCGTGGACCTGGATGTGAAATTGTTCCTCCAGGTTTTCAACTCCATCTGCGTGCAGTAGGCCTGGGCTTGCACCTGCTGCTTGGCCGGAGATGGTTCCGAAGGGGGCCATGTCTCTGCCAGCTTCCTTCTCAGTTCCCTCAGCTCCTTCTCTAGGTCAAACACCTGCCTTGCCCCTCGAGTCTTCTCCTTTGTCTGTTGGTTCAACCACTGGGTCAGCCGCCAGGGCTCCTCCTTCTGCACAGACCTCTCAATGCTCAGGTCTTCTATGAAGGTGTCTCTCTCTAGATTCGCTGCAGTCACCATTCAGCTCAGGTTATCAAGTAGTCTCTTTAGTACCTCACGCCCCGCCAGCGCTTGTCGGAACTTGCAGATTCTGCTCGTCATGTTGCTCCACCATGTCCAGAGTGCTTTCAGCTTCTCCTGCAACTGAGTGTTCACTTGCTCCAAGTCATTGAAGCTTCTGATCTTTTCCTCGAGCTGAAGGGTCACATCATTCAGCTGGTCGAAGAACATTTTGGTCTCATTCTGTGAGCAATGACCACAGAAGCCGCCATCTCCAGCTCTCCCATGTGCTGCTCTGCGGTCTGCAGGCAGCTGGTCAGAGCTTCATGCTCCCTTTCTCTGTCATCGGTCACCTGCTGCACGCTGGCTGGTGAACATTGTAAATCACTTTCTGCCCAAACCAACCTCTGTATGGGTGCCTTGTGGATCTCTAACTCCCTTTTCATTGCTGCGTGCAGTTGGGCTATCTTCTCCTCTCTTACTCCTGTTCATCCTTCAGGTCTGTCTTTTCCTGATTCAGTGGTTGGATCTTGGCACAGAGCGCCTCTTTTCTTCTTTTGCTGGGATCCAGGGTGGGCACCACATGTTAGTACAACTGTGTAGATCCTTGTTGTTAGCAGGACCATTGGCAGTCTGGACCCTGGTGGCTGTGGCTGTGTCCAAAGCCCGGGGAGGCTCATGGTCAGCATCCCATTTGGCTGGACTCTTCTTTGAATCACACTCCCCATTGGCGTTTGTCTCGGGGATCTTTCACTTTTTCATGTTCTCAGTTTTCTTCAATGTTGCAGATCTGTTGGGAAGATTCTTATGCCAGTGTTCTTGAGGCAATTTCTTGCCCGCAGCTCTCTCATGGAGTCCTGTTGTTTCAGACATCTGAGCTCTGGGACAGGAAAGATGGGCTGGCCCCTTTCCCAAGGTCTGGGAAATCCTCTATTCACCCACTCACTGTCTAGGACATCAATTTTCTACTCTACTCCAATGTGGCCTCGAGTATCTTGCTTACCACTCAGCCACCTCTACCTTCCTCAAGTGTTAGTAGTGGTTTCAACCACCTGTGGGAATCCAGATGTTACTGGGCAGCATGGAATGTGGGCGTGGCCACCATTCTTGTTTCCCATTGGTCAGAAATAACCATGAAAAAAATGAGGGTGTGGATGGAATCCTGTGAGGCAGGCAGAATGGGCAAAGTCAAGATAACAGCACCCCTTTGACATGAAACTCTGTCCAGTACAGTTGGGGACAAGAGGGTGACCTGCTTTAGCCGGATGGCTGCACAGATTGGTGTGTATGGCTGTTTGTTGCCAGTCCCTGACCTTGAACTCAGTATCTGGGCACAGTCCTTGAACTGCATTTGCTCAAGGCTGGCCCTCAACTAGTGAAGCCACATGGCTCTACTTCTGGCTTTGTTTGCACTGAAGTTGGACAGGGGTCTCAAGGACTTTCCTGCTTAGGGTGACTTTGACCACGAACCTCTTATCACAGCCTTGTAAGTATCAAGAAGGACTGCTGAGAGCCATTGATGCCTGCCTAATCATTGGTCTTGCTGATGTTCTTGGTCAGACTGGTGATTTCCTTATCCTTGGATTTAAGTGGTAAGAGCCGGAGCCCACATCCTGGTCCTGACACCTCCAAATGACAGGTGATCCTAAAAAACTCATTTCTATCCATATGAATACCAATGGCATGTCATATATGTGATTGAATGGGCAGTTCTTGAATGATTCTAGGATAAAATTATATACAATTATATTATAGGACACTGATCAATTTTAATTAACACTTTATGAAGCATTTAAACAATCACATTCCTTAAATGGAGGCAGAATGAAATAACTAAGAATTAGACATCACATAGTATACAGCTGCCATTTTTCCTGTCAGGACTGGGATCGGAACTCATGGTCTGGGTAACTCTTTTGTACTGTGTGGAAAGGGAAGCTCACCTCCTTGAAGTGATGAAATTCAAGTCTGTTCCTTAGACCTGAAATCGATCCCCAGCACTAGAAATCATCCTATTCATGTACATTTTAAATGTTTGGTTTATATTCATATACATAGGTTGACTCCATATAGCGTTCAGTGTATTCATTTTTATTTTTTGTTTTATTCATGTATTGGCAATTTATTTTATTGACTATTATGGCACATAGAACATTGGTTCCATAGGATATAGGTCTGTATATATGTTCCACTTCATACCTGACTCCCAGGACTTTCACAAAAAAAGAAAATGTTTGTCATCATCAGCTTCTTACTCCATGATTCATTTTTTGGGAGTCCTGGCATCTGAACTCATGGCCTACAGGGCCCAATTCATAAATGGGTGAGTGTCAACATGCCATCCTGGGGCAAATTGAGCTGACAGGCAGTTCCAAGGACCTTAGATCGAGCCCCAGGGTTAGACATAATAAGAACAGAGTGACACCCAGTTGGTAGTATGCTAATAAATATGTCTTTATAGAGTGCCAGACATGTCTACACATTATTCAGTTATGTAGACTACCTTCCTACAAATTCTTGTGTATTTATTATCCCTCCATTAATTAATGTTATTGTTTTCATCCTTAATAAATGATTAAGTAAATCAGTGTCCTGAAATTATTGTGTCTCTGTAAGAAATAGTATTCTTTTAATGTTTCATAGTAAATAAAATCAGTCTACTGAAATCATGATGTCTAATTTTATATGAGTAGTATTCAGGATCAGCTCATTCAACCGTGTCATTGATAACATTACATCATTATTACTATGGATGGGAAGGAGTCTCTTAGGATCTCCGCCATCTGGAAGTGGCATTACTGGGATTCAACTCTAGGCCTACCTTGCCATGCGAGACTATGGCTTCCCCAATAGACTGCCATCCTTCAGCAATGCAAGGTGAAGTACCCTTTGGAGTCATGTCATTCAGACCGAAATGGTCACAGTGCAAAGGAATAAAATGTAAAAATGCAATCCTGCCACTATTTATTTTGGGGGGGGTCGGTTATAGGGCTTGAACTCTGGGCCTGGGTGCTGTGCCTTTGGTCTTCAGCTAAAGGTAAGCATTCTACGCTTGAGTCACAGCGCCATTTCCAGTTTTCTTGGAGATAAGTGTATCACGGACTTTCCTGGTTTTGAACCGAGATACTCAGATCTCAGCCTCCTGAGTAGCTAGGATTACAGGTGTGAGCCACCAGCGCCCAGTTCTGCCACTTTTTTTCTGTGCATATTTTTTCCCAGCACAAGGCCTGGAGGTCTAGGATCCCAGGATCGGCTGTGGCTCCAGTGGCTGCAGTGCAGCCTAGGGTGATAGAAGCTGAGGCAGAGTGCCATGACCTGAGTTCAAGACCTTGCTTCGAAAAAAAAAAATCCCTCCCCCCCACAAAAAATTTAGCTCCCTGGCTTGCAATTCTCGCCATTATTTCTACTTTGAATTTGAACTCAGGGTCTGGGAAACTCTGCAGCACTGTGGACGAAGAGGAAGCTCACCATGCTTAAAGACAAGAAAGTCAGGCCTGGTCCCTAGGCCTGAATTCAATCCCCAGCCCTGGAAAACATACTGTTTATATACATTATAAAGATAGGTATGTACTTACCTATAGATGTTCATTCCATATTGTTGTTATTGATTGTATTTTTGTTTTATTCATTTATTTACCGTTTATTGACTGTGATGACACACATTCCATTTATTAAATTGATGACATCCCATCACATAGTATCTAAATTTGTGGACATGTTCTCCATTATGTTTGACACTCAGGACTCTCAGAGAAAAGGAAAACAGGTGTCACACTCTGCTTCTTACTCCATGATCCAATTTTTTGCAGTGCTGGGATCTGAACTCAGGGCCTAGCAGACCCAATTCATGAATGGGTGTGTCAAAACGGCAACCTCTAGGCAAGGAAGCTGCCAGTCAGTTCCCAGACCCTGAGATTGAGCAGCAGGGATGGCCAAAATAGCCATACATGGATAGGCAGGTGGTATATATCAATAAATATATATTTGTATATAATTCCAGAGACATGTACCTAGGATTCAATGACATCAACTACGTTCCTACTAACTCTTAGGTATTTATTATGCCTCCATTGAAGGAATAGTATTGATTTCACGCTTAATAAACCATTCATTAAGATCAATCAACATCCTAAGATCATTGCATCTAATTTTAGACTAGAACAATGCCCGCAAAAACTTCTCAATCACTCATGACTTTGCCCACATTCCATCGTTATTCCCATGCATAGCAACGAGTCTCGTGGGAAGTCCCCCTATTGGTAGTTATCAGGACCAGGATTCAAAATCAGGGCCTATGATGACATATGGGCCCGTGGCTTCCCTGATAATTTGCTAGCTGCTGCCAATGTAAAGTGAAGTACCCTTTGTAGCCATGTAATTTGGACCCATGTTGGTCACCATGCAAAGGAAGAAAATGTAAAAAATCCATCCTCTGGCTATTTTTCTGTGTGGGTGTTTTTTTACTCCTGCAAGGCTTCAGGGCCTAGGATCACAGGGTCAACTATGGGCCTATGGCAGCCCACCATCCTAAACCGATCGAAGCTGAGGCAGGGTTGCCATGAAGTGAGTTCAAATCCTTTGGTTAGCAAAAAAACAAAAAACAAAAACAAAAACAAAACCCACCTAAAAACTAATAAAGCACCCTAGTTCAGAATCTTGTTTATTGAGCATGATGACAGATATAACTGTGCTAGCATGGATGACAATCTATTCCCATGTCTATAGAGTTGCTTAAGCCATCTCCATCCTAGCTGAGACCCAGAACTTCCAGAGGACAGGAAACAGGTGGACGGATTGGATTCTCACACCTGCATTCCACATTTGGCTGTGTTGGGATTTGAACTCAGAGTCTAAGAGGCCCAATTGGAGAAAGGGTCAAGTGAGGACACCATGATGTGAGCATCTAAGGAACTAGGCTGTTCCCAGGACCTGAGATTGAGCCCTGGGGATAGGGCAGGTGGAGAGCACAATAGTCACATATTCATAAGCTGAAGATAGTATGCGTATTTGTTTAGAGTAGGAGAGATGGCGACCTGTGATGGAATCAAATCTACCGTGTGACTACTGATTCTTGGATTTTTCCCAATGCCTCCATTTTATGACTGTGATGATTATGGTCACGTTTCATCAATTCTTCATTAAAAATATTCGATACCCCAGGAATCTTGCCTATCATTAACTACTCACATCTTGCAGGAACTACTCATTCAAGGATGAGATTGATCACATTCCACTAGTCTTTCTAGGTCCGGAAACAAGTATCTGAGGATCTCACACCAATCCCTCAATGTAGGGGAGCTGATTGGGATTCGACCTCTGGGCCTTTTGGCCTGGATGGCCTGGGGCTTCCCCAAGAGATGCAGGCCTTCAGCCACTCCAGGTAACCTTCACTCTGTAGGTCGTCGGTTTCAGACCCAACATGGTCACCGTACAAAGGAAAATGAACATAAAAGCACCAGGTGGAACTTCCCACCGCTTTTTGTCCCTTCGCAGCTTTCTTTTCTCCTGCAAGCCCTGGGGTCCTAGGATTCAAAGATGGGCTGTAGTTCCAGAGGCCACAGCATAGAATGATCGGAGCTGAGGCAGAGTTGCCACTACTTGAGTTCGAGCACCCGGTCTGGTTAAAATATATATACATATATATGAAGGAAGGAAGGAAGCACACTATCACAGAATTTGCGCTATTTTACTGCCAGAACTGAGATTTGAACTCAGGTCTGGGCAACTCTGTTTGCACTGTTGGAGAAGGGGAAGCTAACCATCTTGGAAGACTACAAGGTCAGGACTGGTCCCAGGGCCTGAATTGAAGCCCCAGAACTGCCAAAAATCATATGCCCAAATCTTTTACACATAGGGTCTCTATTTACATACATATGTGAATGCATCATGTTTCAGTGTAGTTTTTTTTTTTTATTGTGTGTCTTAGCCAGGGATGCATTTTGTGTTTTATTGAGTATGATGACAGATATAACTGTGCTGACATGGATAACAACGTATTCCCATGTCCATGGAGTTGCCTATGTCTTCTCCATTCTAGCTGAGACCAAAGACATTCACAGGACAGGAAAACAGGTCAACCTATGGGTTCTCACATCAGGATTCATGTTTTGGCAGTGTTGGGATTGGAACTGAGAGCCTAGCAGGCCCAATTTGTGAAAGAGTCAAGGTGAGGACACCAGCATGTGAGCAACTGAGGAGCTAGGCCATTCCCAGGACCTGACAATGAGCCCAAGGGAGGGCCAGGATAGGCATAAATTCATACTTGAAACATAGGATCTGTATTGACATATATGTGTGGGCAGCATCTTGCGTTTGGTGCATTTCTTCTCCTTAATTTGTGTCTAATTCATGATGGTATTGTGAATTTTACTGAGTACGGTGACAGATATAACTGTGATGACACGGATGATGACCTGTTCCCATGGCTATAGGGTTGCCTAAGGATTCATTCTCCATCCTACCTGAGACCCAGGACTTCCACATTAGAGGAAATCAGACACAATGACTGACTTCTGACATCAGGGTGAATCTTTTGTCAGGCCTGGGATTTGAACTCAGGTCTGGGTAACCCTGTTGCACTGTGGTGGAAGGGAAACTCATCATCCCTGAAGACTAGAATGTCAAGCCTGGTCCAGGGCCTGATTTGAAGTCCCAGCAGTGGACAAAATAACAAGCTTACCTTTCTTAAACATAGGATCTCTATTTACATACAGATGTTTTATGCATTTTGCTTTCAATGTAGTTATTTTTTTAATTTTGAGTCTTATTCATGGATGTATTGTTTGTTTTATTGAGTATGGTGACAGGTATATCTGTGCTGCAGTGGAGGACAACCTATTCCCATGGCTATAGAGTTGCCTATATAGCATTCTCCCTCCTCGATGAGGCCCAGGAACTTCACAGGACAAGAAATCATGTGGATCCATTTTTTCTCACACCAGGATGAATCTTTTGGCTGTGCTGGGGTTTGAACTCAGAGCTTAGTAGGCAGAATTGGGGAATGGGTCAAGGTGAGCACACCAGCCTGTGAGCCACTAAGGTGCTAAGCCGTTCACAGGACCTGAGCTCGTGCCCAGCAGCAGGGGTCAATCTACTCATGAAATCATAATTTAAAGACAGGAGCTATATTTCCATATATGGGTGGGTGGTATGTTGCGTTCAGTGTACTCATTCTCTTGATTTTGTGTCTTATTCATGGATGCGATATGTATTTTACTGAGAGTGATAACAGTTATAACTATCCTAATATGGCTGGCAACCAATTCCCATGAGTATAGAGTTGCTTATATAGCATACTCCATTCTAGCTGAGACCCAGGACTTTCACAGCATAAGAAAACTGGTGCAACCATTGGCTTCTCATATCAGGATGAATCTTTTGGTAGTGCTGGGATTTGAACTCAAGGCCTAGCAGGCTCAAGTGGTGGATGAGTCATGGTGAGCACACCACCACGTGAGCCACTAAGCATCTAGGTCTTTCCTGGGACCTGAGATCAAGCCCCGGTGGGAGCTATAGTAGTCATAAATTCAGAATTTAAACAAAGGATCTCTATTTCCATACATGGGTGGGCGGCATCTTGGGTTCAGTGTAGTTATTGTCTATATCTGGTGTCTTACTCATTGATGTATTGTGTATTTTCTTGAGTATAGGATGACAGATATAACTATGGTGACCTGGATGAAAAGCTATTCCCATGAGAATAGAGTTGCCTATGCATTTTCCATCCTAGCTGTGACCCAGAACTTGCACAGCACAGAAAAACAGGTGCAACGAATGGTTTCTCACATCTGGGTGAATTTTTGGAAGTGCTGTGATTCGAACTCGGGTCCTAGGAGGCCCAACTGCCCAATGGGTCCACATGAGCAAACCAGCCTGTGAGCCACAAAGGAGCTGGGCTGTTCTCAGGAGCTGAGATCAAGCCCTAGGGAGGCCACAAGAGTCCTCAATGCATCATTGAAACACGGGATGTATATTCACATCCGAGTGTGGACTACCTCATGCATTGAGCATAGATATCCTCTCTATTTTGTATGCTATTCATGGATGTATTATGTATGTTCTTGAGTATATATGACAGGTGTCACTGGGCTGACATGGATGACAACATTTTCCCATGGCCACAGGGTCACCCATGCCTTCTCCATCCTAGCTGAATCCCAGGACTCACACAGGAAAGGAAAACAGGTGAGACATCTGGCTTTTGACATGATGAATATTTTGGTACTGCTGGGATCTGAACTCAGCACCTAGCAGGCCCAATAGGCGAATGGGTCCACATAAGCAAAACAACCTGTGAGCCACTAGGGACCTAAGCCATTCCCAGGACCTGAGATCAAGTCCCAGGGGTAAGGCAGGGGAAGCACAATAGTCAACCATTGATAAGCTGAAGGTAGTAAGCAAATAAGTACATATCTTTATAGAGTAGGAGAGATGGTGACCTGTGATGGAATCCAATCTATCTTGTGACTACCGATTCTTGGATCTTCTGCAATGCCTCCATTTAATGACTGGGATGATTATGGTCATGCTTCATCAACTCTTCACTAAAAATAACCGATACCCCATGAGTTTTGACTATCATTTCCTACGCGAATTCTCAGGAACTACTCATTCAAGGAAGAGATTGATCGCATTTCATGGCTCTTCCTAGGTCTAGAATTGAGTATCTCAGGAACTCCTGCCATTCCCTCAATGTAGGATGGCTGACCAGGATTCGACCTCGGGGCCTCGGTTGCCCGGTTGTCCTGTGGCTTCCCCGACAGCCAGCATGCCTTCAGCCACACCAGGTCACCTTCAATCTGCAGTCCACCGGGTTCCGTCTCCCTATGGTCAACATTCAAATGAAAATAAAGCTAAAAGTACCAGGTGGAACTTCCCACCGTTTTTTTCTCCTCCGGCTTTTTATTTTTTCCTACAAACCCTGGGATGCTAGGATCCGAGGATGGGCTGTGGGTCCAGAGGCTTCAACCTAAGATGATCAGACCTGAGGCAGAGTTGCCACAACTTGAGCTCAAGCCCTAGGACTGGCAAAAAATATTAAAAAATTGAAAAATTATTAATGAAGCACCCTAGCTCAGAAGTTGTGCCATTTTACTGCAAGAGCTCGGATGTGAAATCAGGTCTAGGTAACTCTGTTGCACTGTGAGGGAAGGAGAAACTCACTATCGTTGAAGACTACAAGGTCAGGCCTGGTCCCAGGGCCTGAAATGAAGCCCCAGCTCAGGCAAAAATAATATGCCCACCTATGTTACACATAGGATCTCTATTTACATACATGTGTGGAATGCATCATGTTTTCAGTGTAGCTGTTCTTTTTATGGTATGTCTTAGGGATGCATTTTGTATTTTATTGCATATGATGACAGATATAACTGTGCTGACTTGGATGGCAACATTTTCCCATTTCTATAGAGTTTCCTAGACCTTCTTCATCCTAGCTGAGACTCAGGACATTCTCGGGACAGTAAAAGAGGTGGATCAATGGGCTTCTAACATCAGGATTCATGTTTTGGCCGTGTTGGGATTTGAACTGAGAGCCTAGCAGGCCCAATTGGTAAAGGAGTAAAGGTGAGTACACCGGCCTGTGAGCAAATAAGGAGCTAAGTCATTCTCAGGACCTGAGGTTGTGCCCCAGTGAGGGCCAGGATAGGCAGAAATACATAATTGAAACATAGTATGTATATTGGCATAAATGTGTGGATAGCATCTTGCATTCGATGCAATCCTTCTCCTTATTTTGTGTCTAATAAATGGAGGAATTGTGTATTTTACTGACTATGGTGACAGGGATAACTGCTGACATGGATGATGACATGTTCCCATTGTTATAGGGTTGCCTATGTATTCATTCTCCATCCTAGCTGAGACCCAGAACTTCCATAGGAGAGGAAAATAGGTATAAAGACTGGCTTCTGACATCAGGATGAATCTTTTGTCAGGCCTGGGATTTGAACTCAGATCTGGGTAACCCCGTTGCACTGTGCGGGAAGGGAAACTCATCATCCCTGAAGACTAGAATGTCAGGCCTGGTCCAGGGCCTGATTTGAAGTCCCAGCAGTGGACAAAATAACAAGGTTACCTTTTTTAAACATAGGATCTCTATTTACATACAGGTATGGTATGCATCTTGCTTTCAATGTAGTTATTTTTTAAATTTTGAGTCATATTCATGGATGTATTGTGTATTTTATTGAGTATTGTAGCAGGTATATCTGTGTTGCCATGGATGGCAACCTATTCTAATGGCTACAGAGTTGCCTATATAGCATTCTCCATCCTTGATGAGGCCCAGGACTTTCACAGGACTAGAAAACAGCTGTAAGGATTGGTTTCTTACATCAGGATGAACCTTTTGTCATTGCTGGGATTTGAACTCTGGGCCTGACAGACCCAACTTTCTAATGGGTCCATATGAACACACCAGATTTTGAGCTACTAATGATCTAGGTCCTACCCAGGATCTGAGATTATGCTCGGGGTGGGGTTTGTGCACCATATTCATCCATTCATAAGCTGAAGCTATTATGCTAATAAATACCTATTTGTATAGAGAAGATGTGGCAAACTGTGTTGGAATCCTATCTACCATGTGACTACCAATTCTGGGATCTTTCCCAATGCTTCAATTTCCTGAATGTAATTATTATTGTCCCATTTCGTGAAGACTTAATTAAACATAATTGTTGTGCCAGAAGTCTTGCCTAGCATTTCCTATGTGAATCATGCATGAACTTCTCAACTCTTCCCTAGGCCTGAATTCAAGCACCAGCCCGAATACTGTAACATTTATAGACATTTTAAATATGTGATTCATATTTACATCCATATATTCAGTCTGTATGGTGTTTCTTGGAGTGATTCATTATATATTATTATTGATTGATTGAATTAACATTTATTTTATGGACTGTGAGTGCAGCTATATCATTTGTTACATTTATTCCAATCTATTCCGTAGCATGGAGCTTTGCACACATATTATGTACATGATATCTCACACCCAGCACTTGCACACAAATGGAAAACAGATGTCTCACTTGGAATCTTACTCCAAGATGAAATTTTTGGCAGTGCTGGTACCTGAACTGAGGGCCTAGAAGTCCCAATTCATGAATGGGTGAGTGTAAGCATGGCATCCCCTAGTCCATTCAGGTGCCAAGTGGATCCCAGGACCTAGGATGGAGTCACAGGTTTGGCCAAAATAGCAGTACCTTTCTATTCAGACAATGGTATAAAAATAAATATATATTTAGATATTTTGATACTGCCAATGATGACTATGTGGAATGAAATGACATATACTACATTCGTACAGATTCTCAGGTCTTTAGTGAGCACTCCATTTAATGAATAGTATTCTTTTAATACATAATAAACTATGAATTAAAATCAATCAGTGTTCTGTAATTATTGGGTCTAAATTTATACTAGACTGATTGATGAACTACTCAGCCAAACATGATATTGATCACATTTCTCTGGCGTTCCTATGGACAAGCAATAGTTTCTTAGGCTCTTCAGCCCTTTGTAAGTAGCATGACTGGGATTGAAACTCAGGGTCTAGGTGTTCAGGTTGGCCAATGGCTTCGCTGACAGCCCGTCAGCCTTCAGCAATGCCAGGTGACCTACAGGTTGCAGCAGTGTCATTTGTACCAAGGATGGTCACCATGAAATGAAGGAAAACCAAGAAACTGCCATCCGTAGGTGGTTCCTGGATTTTTTTTGGTGCCGTTTTCATTTTGTTTTCCTGTCAGCCCCTGAAACCTCGTATCCCAGGATGGGCTGTGGGTCCAGAGGCTGCACCATCCAAATCTAGATTGATGTTACCTGAGGCAGAGTTGCCACAATATGAGTTCAAGCCCAGTGCTGGGCAAAAATAAATAAATAAATAAATAAATAAATAAATAAATAAATAAATAAATAAATAAATAAATAATTTTAAAAATATTAAAAATAGCCTGGCACCAGCTATGGTTCACGCCTGTAATCTTAGCTGATCAAGACGCTGAAATCTGAACATCACGGTTCAAATCCAGCCAGGGCAGGAAAGTCTGTGAGACATTTATCTCTAATAAACCACTAGAAAAACAGAATTATAGCACTCACCTTGAGCTGAAGAGCACAAGGTCAGCTCCCAAGGCCAGAGTTCAAGTCCCATGATATATATATACATACATACATACATGCATACAATACTAATGAAACTCCCTGGCTTGCAATTCATGCCCTTTTTTTCTGCCAGGCCTGGGAATTGAACTCATAGTCTGGGTAACTTTAATTCACAGAGGGGATGGGGAAACTCACCCTCTTGGAAAACAAGCAATTCAGGCCTGTTCCCTGGGCCTGAATTGATTCCCCAGCCCTGTTAATGTAATATTCATCCACATTTGAAGTAATGATTTATATCTACATAATTATGTTTATTGCAATTTGCTTTGAGTGTATTTATTTTATTTTTTGTATTATTCATTCATTATTTTATTGACTATTATTACACTTATAACATGTACTAAATTGATTACATCTTAAGAGAAGTATACAGATTTGCATATGTATTATATATCTTACTTCAGACCAAGGACATTCATTAAAATTCTATAGTAGATCATCCCATGCTTAGAAAAACAGAAAGAATACATCAATCAAATTAATTTATCCCCAGGCACCCCAGTGGCTCACATCTGTAATCCCAGCTACTCAGGAAGTGAGAACTGGAAGATGAAGTTTCAAAGCCAATCCAGGCAGCAAAGCCTGAGAGATGTAATCTCCAATTAACTGGCAAAAAGCCAGTCTACAGGTATGGCTGAAGTGGTAGAAAATCAGCTCTTTCTTGGTTAAGCCAAGAAAGAGCAAGCTGAGTTCAAGTGCGAGGAGAGGGGGCTAGGGGGATAAAGGGAAGAGAAATCCTCTAAAAACAGAGAACAAAACAACAGTACACAAATCCCACCTAATTTATGGTACCAACAAACTGAAAAAAAATCAAACTTGTGCATTTGTATAATTTTACATGAGCACATATGTTCTTAGGTATAATTCAAAGCTATGTTTTTAATAATATGTGTATATATATATATATATAATGTATATATATATATATGTAAATAAACTAAGAAACCAGCCAATGAACAAATACTTCTGAATTAGTGCCTTAACTATGGCATTATAAATTATTTATACAAAATGTATGTTCGAAGTTTCTTTCTTTAGAATCAATCTTAAAATGTTTGTTCATGGACCAGGCATCAGTGGCTCACACCTATAATCCTAGTTACTCAGGAGGCTGAGAGCTGAGGATGGCGGTTCAAGGCGAGACCCCGGGAGACTCTTACCTTCAATAAACCACTAGAAAACCAGAAGTGGAGGTGTGGCTCAAGCTGTAGAGTGCTCGCAAAGAGGTGAAGAGCGCAGGGATAATGGCCAATCTCAGAGTTCAAGCCCCACCACCGACAAAAAAAAAAAAGGAAAGAAGTTTGTTCATACAAAATGCTAACATTCTGAGCTTTAGGAAACTTTTCTTCCAAGGTCTTATGCTCTTCAGGCAAATATTCCACTACTGAGCTACATCGTAGTACCAATGTTTTTGTTTTTCATTTTAGAATCCAGTTTATTCCCAAAATGCTTACAAGTACCTACTGCCCTCACAGAAGTGAGTGTTTATTCAGAAACTCAAACTTTGGTGATATGAGGACTCCCTTAGTTTATTTTGTGGTAGGCACTGAGGAAAACTCACAGTACACAATTGCAAACATTTTATAATTATAAAAATAACTCTAAATAGAAATATTATCAACTGCTGGGAACGGGTGGTTCACACCTATAATCCTAGCTACTCAGGAGGCTGAGATTTGAGGAAGGAGACTCAAGGCCAGCCAGGGAGGAAAGTCTGTGAGATTCTTATCTACAATAAACCTCTAGAAAACTGGAAGTGGTGATGTGGCTCAAGTGCTTGAGCATTTGCCTTGAGCTGAAGAGCACAGCGACAACACCCAAGTGAAGAGTTCAAGCCCCACGACCGACAAAAAATTAAAAAAAAAATAGAAAAAATAAGAAATAACATCAACTGTCCCAACCTCCTAGGGAGAAATGATATCCTCATTTTCATTCTCACTCTTCATGGCAGATGGTCAAAAACACCAATTTGCTATGCTGAAATGTAAAAGTTTAAACCCCCTTTTTAAAAAAACTCTCATGTTATAAAATAAAAATATTTCAAATAAAGGCAAAGTGAACTTTAAAAAAATATTAAAAATGCTAATGAAACTACTTGGCTTGGAATGTGCGATTTTTTATCTGCGAGGCCTGGGATTTGAACTTAGGGACTGGGTAACTATGTTGCACTGTGGGGGAAGGGGAAGCTCACTATGCTTAAAGACCAGATATTCAGGCCTGTTCCCTAGGCCTGAATTCATGCCCCAGTCATACTCCTTATATATATTTTAAAGATAGGATTGAACTTCCATATACATGTTCAGTCTATATCATGTTTGGTGTGGTTATTCATTGTATTTGTTGTTTTATTCATTTACTTACCAATTATTTTACCGACTGTGAGGACACCTATACATGTATGACACTGTGTACATACTATCACATTGCATCTAGATTTGTAGACTTGTTATAGAGAAAGGACATACAACCATCCAAGAAAAGTCCAAAAAATATGATCGATCTATTCAACATTTGGAAGACACCATCAGAAGGCCTAATCTGAGGAAATTGGGTGTAGAGGAGCACCTAGAAACAGAAGTTAATGGTCTAGGAAATTTGTTTAAAAGGATCTTAGCAGAGAACTCCCCAAACATGCAAAAAGATAGGCCTATTCAGATCCAAGAAACTTTTAGAACTCCAGATAGACCAGACCAGAACATGACAACCCAGCATCACATTATAATCCTCACAGGATCAATTCAGACCAAGGAAAAGAACCTTAAAGCTGTCAAGGAGAAAAGATCAATCATCTATAAACGGAAACCAGTTAGAATCACCTCAGATTTCTCATCAGTGACAATCAAAGCAAGAGGAGTCTGGAATGATGTATGCCATGCCGTAAAGACAAACAACAATCACCCAAGAAAACTGTACTCAGCTAAACTCTCCTTCATAAAGGAAGGTTAAATAAAAACCTTCCATAGCAAAGAAAAAATGAAACAATATATCTCCACCAAACCAACCCTTCAAAAGATTCTTAAAGATATCCTACACATAGAAAACCAACAAGACCACAAAAAAGGCCAAGAAACCACAACCAAACTGAGAATCCAAGAAACATAGAAAGAACCCAGTTGCCACAGCCCCCAAGAAGGTGGATAAAATGGCAGAAACTCCCAAATATTTCTCAGTTCTCTCTCTCAACATTAACGGACTTAACTCTCCAATTAAGAGACATAGACTGTCTAGTTGGATTAAAAAGCACGAACCTTCTATCTGCTGCCTTCAGGAGTCACATCTTGCCCATAAAAACAAACGCATTTTCAATGTGAAAGGTTGAAACAAAATCTACAAAGCAAATGGCCCCCAAAACAGGCACGATTTGCAATCCTAAAATCAGATAAAATAGAATTCAATTTAAAATTAGTGAGAACAGATAAAGAAGGTTGCTACATACTAATTAATGTGTCTCTCCTTCAGAGGATATTACAATTCTAAATATGTATTCAACAAACAACAGAGCACCCAAATTTATCCAAGAAACGAAAATTTCCCTCAAATACCACATAGATCCAAAGACATTAATTGTTGGGGACTTTAACACATCACTGTCCCCACTAGATAGATCAACTTGGCAAAAACACAATGAAGATCCCACATATCTAAACAACTACATATATCAACTAGATTTAACAGACATCTACTGAAGATTTCACCCAGAAGCATCAGAATACATGTTTTTCTCAGCAGCATATGGAACATTTTCCAAAATAGACCACATTTTAGGCCACAAAGCAAACTTGTCCAAATTCAGATACATTGAAGTTATACCTTCCATTCTCTCAGACCACAAGGGATTAAAAGTAGGACTCCACACCAAAAGCCACTAAAGAAAGTTCTGTAATACATGGTGGCTGAACAAGACACTGCTGAATCAGGATTGCATCATGGAAGAGATTAGAAATGAAATTCAAATGTTCATGATATTCAACAAAAATGAGCACACAAATTACCAACTCCTCTGGGACACAGCAAAGGCAGTACTCAGAGGCAAGTTAATAGCTCTGAGTTCCTACATCAACATATTGGAGAGATCTGAAACCAACAATTTAATGAGACATCTGAGCCTCCTTGAAAAAGACAAGCAGGATAAACCCCAACCCAATGGACAGAAAGAAATAATTAAAATTAAATCAGAATTAAATCAATTAGAATCAAAAAAGCCATAGAAAGAATCAACAAACCAAAGAGTTGGTTCTTCGAAAAAACTAACAAAATTGACAGACCCTTAGCAAATCTTATCAGAAAAAGAAAAGAACATACCAAAATAAAGAAACTCAGAAATGAGAATGGAAACATCACCAGAGAAACAACCAAGATTCACAACATTATAAGGAAATACTTCTCAAAACTTTATGCTAATAAGATTGAGAACTTGACAGAAATGGACCTTTTCATAGCAAATACTGACATGCCAAAACTAAACCAAGATGAGTTAAATCACCTTAAGAGGCCCATATCAAGCATTGAAATATAAACAGTAATAAGGAATCTCTCTTCTAACAAAAGCCCAGGTCCAGATGGCTTCACAGCGGAATTCTACAAGGTCTACAAAGCAGGACTCACACTAATACCCCTCCAACTCTTCAATGAAATTGAAAGAGAAAGTTCAATATGGAACTTATTCTATGAAGTCATCATAACCCTCATCCCAAAACCAGGCAGGATCTTATCAAAGAAAAAGGACCATAGACCCATTTCTTGGATGAACATTCATGGAAAGCTTCTCAACAAAATTTTGGCCAATCGACATCAACAATTCATCGAAAAAATCATACACCAAGATAAAACAGGATTATTTCAGGGATGCAAAACTGGTTCAATATACGGAAATCAATTGGTATAATTCATCACATCAACAGGAGCAGGGATAAGAACCACATGGTTACCTCAATAGATGCAGAAAAAGCATTCGACAAGATCCAACACCCCTTTATGATGAAGGTTCTTGAAAAATTAGGAATCCATGGAACATGCCTCAATACAATAAAGGCTATATATGACAAACCAACAACCAGCATTCTATTTAATGGTGAAAAACTAAAGCTATTTCCTCTTAAAGCAGGAATGAGACAAGGACGTCCACTCTCTCCACTTCTCTTCAATCTAGTATTTGAATGCCTAGCTACAAATAAGACTAGATGCAAACATAAAGGGGATCCAAATAGGGAAAGAAGAAGTAAAACTCTCCCTCTTTGCCGATGACATGATATTGTGTTTAAAGAATCCCGCAGACACCACTCCTAAATTAATCAAGCTGATTCAAAAATTTGGCAAATAGCAGGGTATAAAATTAACCCTCAAAAATCAATGGCTTTTCTGTATGCCAACAATGAAAAAAGTGAGGCTGAAATTAGGAAAGCAACTCCATTCGTAATAGCCCCACAAAAAATAAAATACCTAGGAATTAACTTAACCAAGGAAGTGAAGGATATCTATGCTGAAAGCTTTGAAAACCTGGAAAAGGAAGTCAAAACAGAACTTAGAAAGTGGCAAAAAATCCCATGCTCCTGGATTTGAAAGATCAACATAGTGAAAATGACCATACTTCCGATTTGAAAGATCAACATCGTGAAAATGGCCATACTTCCGAAGGCTATCTCCAAATTCAATGTAATATCTATCAATATTCCAAACTCATTCTTCAAGAAATTAGAAGAGGCAATCCAAAAATACATATGGTACTGTAAAAGACCCCAAATAGCAAAAACAGTCCTCAACAGAAAGAACAGGGCTGGAGGAATAGCAATACCAAATTTCAAACTCTACTACAAAGCCATAGTAAGCAAAACAGCATTCTACTGGCACAAGAACAGACCTCAGGACCAATGGAACTGAATTGAAAACCCAGAAATGAACACACAGACCTATAGCCAACTAATCTTCTATAACGGAGCTTAAAATATAGAATGGAAGAAAGACAGCCTCTTCAGTATATGGTGCTGGCAAAATTGGTTAAGTACTTGTAGAGAATGAAAGCTAGATTCTTATATATCATTCTGAACCAGAATCAACTCCAAATTGATCAAAGACCTCAGAGTCAAAGCAGACACTCTGAAAACATTACAGGATGGAATAGGAGAAACCCTAGGTCTTCTTGGCACAGGGCGAAATTTTCTTTATTGAGACCTAGAAACACAACAAATCAAAGAAAGATTGAACAAATGGGATTGGACAGAATTGCCGAGCTTCTGCATGACCAAGCACATAGCTAGCAAGATCAATAGAAAGGCCACAGATTGGGAGAAGATCTTCACTAGCCATACAACCGACAAGGGTCTCATATCTAAAATATACATGGAACTTAAGGAATTAAATCGCCAATAACAAATCTCCAAAGAAACAACTGCCCAATAAATAAGTGGGCTAAAGACTTACAGAGAAACTTCTCTGAAGAGTTAAGAAGGATTGCCAATAGACACATAAGAAATGCTCAACCTCTCTAGCCATAAAAGTAATGCAAATCAAAACAGCATAGAGATACAACCTCACCCCAGTTAGAATGGCAATAATCAAGATCTGTAATAACAACAGATGCTTGAGGGGATGCGGAGAGAAGTGAACATTGGTGGCAGTATAAACTTGTTCAACCACTTTGGAAAGCAATATGGAGTTTCCTCAAAAGACTACACATAGAGCTCCGCTATTTGCCAGCAATCCCGCTTTTGGGCATTTACCCAAATGATCACAAACAAGACCACACTAAAGCTACCAGCACAACTATGTTTATTATTGCAGCATTATTTACCATAAGTAAGATATGGAACCAACCCAAATGCCTCTCAGTAGATGAATGGATCAAGAAAATGTGGTATATATAAACAATGGAATTATATGCCTCCATCAGAAATAATTACATTGCTCCATTTGTTAGGAAATGGAAAGGCTTGGAAAAAATTATATTAAGTGTACTTGTTAGATTGGTAGTTAAATAAATAATACTATTGTTAATATTAATTTTAATGCAATTTCAGGGCACTCTCCTGTCTCTGACCTCCTAACACTTGTATTTTGGGATTTGTCTGTGGACATCTAGGATTTAGCAGGACTCAAAATAAACCAAGATCTTGCCCATGTAGTTGTAACTCCTTTATGTGGTATTCTCACAATTAAAAAATATAAAATAAGCCAAGAATATTTGAATTCTACTACTAAGGTTTAATTTTATATCTCTACTGATCTTTCTCTTAAGTGTGTTGGAGAAATCAAAGCTGAAATTAACTTGGACTTTTGTGGTGGATGTAAATGTCTTAACTACCATCTCTGGTAGTAGGTACCATTAAATTTCAATTAGCCATCACAGGCTCAAGCCTGTAATCCTAGGTACTCAGGAGGCTGAGATCTGTGGATCGTTATTTAAAGCCAGCTCAGATAGGAAAATCCATGGGACTCTTATTCCAATTGACTGCCAAAAAAAGCTAGAGGTGGAGATGTGTCTCAAGTGGTAGAGTGCTAGCCTTGAGGGACAAAGCCCAGGTTCTGAGTTCAAGCCTAGATACTGACCATCAATTAACAAATTCAGAGGTTCCACTGTGACTGCTATATTTTTTTAGAGACTGAAGTATTTTATTTCGCATAGTCTTTCAAACATCAGCATCTCTAATGGAGAATCATTCCAGATCCTTCTTTTCCACTTGAATAATTGTTATTCTCCAGGAGTAGAGTGGCCAAGAAGCTTGGAGATCAAGAGCTCAGACATTAAATTGGCTAAAAAGAGATCAAATTAAAATTTATTCTTTGGTTGCAAATACCGCATTTTTGGTATGTGTTTGCTAGCCCTGGCACTTGAACTGAGGGCCTGGGTGCTGTTCCTGAGCTTTTGTGTCCAAGACTATTGCTCTACCACTTGAACCACAACTCTACTTCGGGATTATTGGTGGTTAATTGGAGGAAAGAGTCTCACAGACATTCTGGACCTGGGTGGCTTCAAACTAGAATGCTGAGTAGCCAGGATTACAGGTATATGCCACCAGCATCTGGCCCAAATACCACTTATAACGTTAAAAGTCAAGGGTTAACATCTATCTCTGACAGATGTACAATATTTTACTCCTCACTGAATGAATGTTCCTTGGAACAGTATTGTATCAAATGGAGTGGATTCAAGTTAGGTCTTGAACATCAACAATCTGTTTTAGTGGAAGTGGCCTTGTTTTTGTACACCCTATTTGGCCATAGGTGTGGATTGTAGAAAAAAAGACAATTCAATAAAAACAAATTCAAATAGTCTGAGACACTTGCACAAGTTCTGGACATCACTTCCTCATGGGCTGCTTTTCTGCAGGCCCAATATTTGATCTGAAAAGAAACTTGGAATTACAAAAGTTAAAACCCAAAGTCTAGTAACCTCTAAAAGGCCTGTGTAACTCCTTGGTCCTCATGTCGGATACTGTGACTTAGTGGGAAAGGCAAAGGGCAGATTTCTAGCTATTGCAGACTTCTCCCTTAGTGAATAATAAGTTACCACCTCTGGTCCTGGTTCCAGCACAGACTTGGCTCAGGACTGTGAACCCGAGTGTAGACGTTTGAATATCCATAGTGTGAATGGAAATTTGGCCTCCTACTAAGATAGCATTTTGAGGGACTTGGATAACTGTGGGCAAGTCTCTTTTTCAATAGCCTGTTCTTTGTGCACATTTGGTTTAGATGCAGGGATACATAACTAACTGGTCACAGTGGTCACCCCAGGGTAGAGCAAGAGAAACAGAGTAAAGGGACATTGATCAAGCTCACGCCATCTGCCATTTTATGCTGCTTTAATTGACATGTTCTTCATGTATTTTAGTAATTCAAGAATAAAAATTAACATTACATATAGATTTTCAATTGCCTCTTTTTTTCTGACAAAAAGTAAAAGTAAAAATGAATTCAAATAGAAAGGCATTTTGATAAGAGCA
>NW_027206342.1:0-97500 GCF_024711535.1 Dipodomys merriami | reverse complement strand
CTAGTGGTTTCAGAAATGCCACGAGAATGACCAGAGCAACCTCAAGCCACATGGATTCCTTAGCAACAGTCTTTGAGGTCTAAGAGCTAGAATGTCAATGCTAGCAGGCTGTGATTGGTCCACTATTTCTCTGACCTCACTGGACCAGACGCTGATTGGTCCATTTCTTCTATGACATCACTATGCCTGGTTGTTATTGCTCCCTTGTGTGAGGTCATGAAGGATATATAGGAAGCCACTGTGCTCCAACCTATGTCAGTTAACAGAGCTTGGAGCTCTTGCTTGATGACCCGCTGGACTGAATCAAAGTTAAGTGATTTTTTTGGTAGTGGGAATGGGCTGTTATTTGGATTTTGGTATTTCTTTTTACTCTTTCTGGGTTTTCCTTTATTTTACTTAGACTTGCTACCTGCCATTGTAGCAGAAGGATGGAAGTACAGAAAGAAGCAAACTCAAGCCCCTTAAAAGAGGAGATCCTCAAACAATACCAGAAGAAAGAACTCTTCGACACAGGTACCTATGGAAAAGTGAAGCTGGCCCATTCCCTCCTCACAGACAAGGATGTGGCATTTAAAACACTCTGGAAGTGAGAGTCCTCATCATTGGATAAAGAATGAGGTGGACATTTTTAAGAAGGTATGGCACAAACACATCATCAGTTTGTACCAGGTAATGGAGAAGGAAGAATATGTGTATCTCATCATGGAACTGGCCACTAGGGGATACCTTCTGGGGTGGATCTGAAAATTCTGCCGCCTATATGAGGATGAAGCCAGGGGGCTTGTCACACATGTAAGTGCTGTTCACTACTTACACCAAACAAAATCATACATGAAGACCGTAAGTCCAACAATATCCCTTTGGACAAAAAAGACAATATCAAGGTCAGTGGATTTGTTCTGAGCATCTGGTTCACCCTGGGCAGTTGCTAATGAATGTATGTGGTGCAGTGCTATTCTATCCCCCTGAAATGTTCTTGGAAGAAATAATGGCCTGGTGCAGGTGTCTCATGCCTGTAATCCTAGCTATTCAGGAGACCGATATCTGAGGATCATGGTTCAAAGCCAGCCCGAATGGCTCTACCCTCTGAGCAGACTCAAACTGATACCAAAGACTAATTTGAGTAGGAAATGGAATAGGATAGATTTGGCTAGCAAAATAGCTATCATTCTTCTCAGAACAAGCTGCTGAATGTGGGCCCAGATGAATAGGTTTATAAAATGTGAGGTGTGCATAAATTATGACTCATCCACAAAAAGCTGCAATTAATATATTTCTGTCATGGATGGACACAAAATTATCTATTTATGTGAAATATATTGACTAAACAATTTCATAAGGGAAAAGGGGAATATTAAAAGTTTCTGGGCCTGGGGTCCGGTGGCTCACACCTGTAATCCTAACTATTCAGGAGGCTGAGATCTGAGGATCACAGTTGAAAGCCAGCCCGGGCAGGAAAGTATGTGAGAATATTATCTCCAATAAAACACTAGAAAACCGGAAGTGGCGCTGTAGCTCAAGCGATAGAGAACTCACCTTGAGATGAAGAGCAGAGAGACAGTGCCCAACCCAGAGGTCAAGCCCCATGATGGACCAAAAACAAATAAAACCAAACAAAAGTTTCTGGTGCAGGTCATTGTGTGGATTCCATCAGTATTGAAAAGAATGTTCACAAGCAGAGATAATGGTTAAAAAGTAGTGTGGATATCATTAATGTCACTGAATTTTATACATAGCAAGCATGAGGCCCTGTGTTCAAACCCCTGCACTTCCAAAAAAATGTTAAATCTTCCTTCTTTTACCTAACTTAATTGATAGGTGCTCTTCTACTGTTATGATTGTATTGCTCAGAGGTTCTCTGGTGGATGTTTATTCATGCTTTTACACATAATCCGTTATTTGGATATTGATGTTGAGTTTTAAAGTGTAATTTGTGTGTTAAAGTAAAGGCAAAGCCTGTATTTCTAACTCCAGAGGCTAAAGCAGGAAGATCCCTATTCAGTCAAGGCTGCATAGAGAGGTCCTTCCTAAATCCCCATGCTATTGCTGAAACTGGAGGGACAATTATTTGTAAGCAATTACAACTGAGAGATAAGTTTCTGATCATATTAGATCTTGGTCATGTCAGTTTGGATTTAATATTTACATGAATTAAAAAAAATCCTTTCCCCTTACTCTCAGTATGTCATTTTGAAACTTTGTAGTATGTTCTCATTTGCTGCACTTAAAAAATAACTGTTTTCCTTGTTCATATTATACATGATTTTTTCTGTATTACAATTTATTATTTATTTTTGAAATTTTTATGTTTTTTTCTCCATCTAGGGACTGGCCACTGTCTCAGAGATTTTGCTCAGTTCTGCCAATTGAGCCATACCTCAACTTCCAGCTTCTTTCTTTTTGAAGAGTCTCATATGAACCCCAGCACTACTAAGGAGGCTGAAATCTGAGGATCTTGGTTTGAAGCCAGTATGAGCAGCAAAGTCTGAGGGTTTTGTTTATTATTTTGCCACTGGTTGTGGGCCTGAAAACAAGTCTTTGGCGCTGTCCATCAGCATTCCAGCTTAAGGTTAGTGCTCTATCAATTCAGCTGCAGCAACATTTTTGCCTTTTCCTGCTTATGTGGTTCTGAGGAATCAAACCCAGGTCCTCATGCATGCAAAGCTAACACCCTACCACTGAGCCAAATTCACAGATGAAGTCTGAGATTCTTATCTCCAATTAATTACCAAAAAGCTGGGGGTTGTAGTACTCTAGACTTGAGTAAAACAAGGCAAGTTCAACCCTTAGTACTGGTAATTACATACACAAATCTCATGGACTTTCTTGCTTGTGCTGGCTTTGAACTGCAGCCTGGGTAGCTGGAATCTACATGCATGAGCAACCAGCCTCTGATATTTTAATATATTTTACTTAGCTCTTTCTTGCCTTCAACCTTAATGCTTTTTAATTGCGGTCAGTGGACCTGATCTCTGGGCCTCATTGCTGTTTCTTACCTATTTTTAAGGAACGTGGAGTTGAACCCTCGGCCTGAGTGCTATCTTTGAGCTCTTCAGCTTAAGGCGAATGCTCTACCATTTCAGCCACAGCACCACTTCAGGTTTTCAGGTGGTGAACTGGAGATGTTCTCATTACATTTCCTTCCCAGGTTGGTTTTGAACCATGATTTTCATATCTCAAACCCCTGAATATCTAGGATTACAGGCTAGAGTCTCAGCGCCCTTATGTTTATTAGGTTTTTGACTCAAGGATTATGTTTTACAACTCAACCATAGCTCCACTCCTAGCTTTTTGCTGGCTTATTGAACATAAGATTTTAATGTACATTTCTGGGGAGTCTGGCTTCAAACCATGATCCTCAGATTTCAGCTTCCTGAAGTGCTCCGATTATACACATGAACCACAAACTGATTGTTTATTTTAAAACGTTAATATGTTATTTTTTCCAATTTTTCTTTTTAAATTTTTCCTTGTTTGTTATTTTGGTTTATATGCTAGTCCTGGGGCTACAAATCAGGGCCTGGATACAAAACCATAGCTTTTACTTCAAGACTGGTGCTTTACCACATGAGCCAACATATAACTTGTTGCTATAAGTGTTTTGTCTTGGTGCTTGAAATAAGGCCATGAGTGCTGTCCTAGAAAGTGATTGCCCAGGGGCTAGGAAGGTGGCTTAGTGGTAGAGTGCTTGCCATGCATGCATGACGCCCTGGGTTCAATTCTTCAGCACCACATAAGCAAAAAGAAAAAAGCTGGAAGGGGCGCTGAGGCTCAAGTGGTAGAGCGCTAGCCTTAAGCTGAAGAGCTGAGGGATAGTGCCCAGGCCCAGAGTTCAGGCCCCATAACCCGATCCAAAAAAAGAAAGAAAGAAAGAAAGAAAGGAAGGAAGGAAGGAAGGAAGGAAGGAAGGAAGGAAGGAAGGAAGGAAGGAAGGAAGGAAGAAAGAAAGAAAGAAAGAAAAAAGAAAGAAAGAAAGAAAGAAAGAAAGGAGAAAAAGGAGAAAAAGGAGAAAAAGAAAGGAAGGAGAAAGAAAGGAAGGAGAAAGAAAAAGGAGAAAAAGAAAGAAAGGAGAAAAGGAGGAGAATAAAATGGAAGAAGTCTCCAAGGTTCAGAGTACTGTACAGGAGGTAAAGAAACTAGAGACCCTAAGATACAGGGAAACATCTGAGCTGATCAGGTAACTTGGGAGATCACTCTAAAACCAGTGGGGTCTCTAGAGCTGCTAGTCATTAAAATTAAAGGAAAAAGCAAAAAGAATTGTAATAAGTGTATAAGTGTTCACACTGAACTTGTAAAAAATTCATACAGGCTCAAGCTTTCTGTCAGTTTACATGTAGATATTTGCACCCTGGTAAATTTTCCAAGGCTACTACCTAAAACTCTTCTGAAAACCAGTGGGGCATTAGCCTGACAATACTTTGTAAGGTTTGTAGGTAATTTCCAACAGGTAAATGCTGAAAAGCTGGAACCTATGGAAAGAATTCATACGTGAGGAACCTCAGATGGTGAATTTTGGAAAGTGGACTTCACAGAGGTAAAGCCTGGAAAGTATGGGTATTGTTATCTATTAGTAATAGTGGACATTTTTTCAGGCTGAGCTGAGGCATGAAATAATTCCTTGATTTGGCTTAACCTTAGCTGTGGGGTCCAAAGATGGCCCTGCATTCATGGCCCAAGTTCTCAATTATTAACTAACACTCTAGGAATAAATTAGAAGTTACAATCCATTTATAGAACTCAGAGTTCAAGGCATTAGAAAGAATGGATATGCCCTCAAAGGAAACTAACTAAATTAAATACAGAGACTGTCCATGGCTAAGTGAGCCTCCTCCACTTTGCTCTCCTTCGACCAAGATGTAGCCTTTATGTTAAAGGATTTAATCCCTTTGAAATATTTTAGGGTGTACCACCCCCTTTAGTTCCTAAATTTGGGAAGGCTATATTAACAGAAATATCTATCTACAATCTGCAGGCTTTACAACATATTCTTTTATGGACCTATCCTTTGGTAACCAAGGCCCACCGGCCACCTAAGAAAAACTCCACCTGAAGGGGAGGGGCCAAGATGGCTATGGAACAGCAGGGAAACACCACATCTCTCCCTAACGAAATACAGAGTTTGGATTTCACTGGTCCATTTCTGCAAGTGACCCACAAAAAAAGGCGATTACTCAGAGAGATACCGGAAGTGAAAAAAGAAAAGGGAAAACCCTACACAGACAGTAAAATAGGAAGACTCTTTCCCCAACCCTTGTTGGTGATGGGGCTCCCCACTGAGCAGCTTAAGTGGTGGAGTTTTGTGCCAGGTTGCTTTAGTGGCCTGGCTCTCGACCCTCCGAGGACCACACACCCAGAAGCATCCTAAGCCTTACAGAAGACTTCCCAGGTCCAGTGCCAACCCAGAGAATACAAACCAAAACCTCAGAAGAGCCAGCATGAAGATTCCCCTCACCCTCCCTGATATGGCGCCTCTGCCTGGCTGGTGAAAGCAGGCCAACCCTGTCAGGAGCAGCAGCAGCTGTCAGCAGTGGGGAACGACCCTAGACTCACATTGTGGCACCTCTGTCCTGCTGGTGTAAACAGCCTAGCCTAACCTGTAGCAGCAGCAACAGCTGGCAGTAGTGGCAAACCATCAAGACTCTGGGCACAATGCCTCTTGGCACTAGCCCACAGGAATAGCCCAGAGCAGCCCGGTGCGACAGTAATAACTGGCACGGGGACAGCTGCAGTGAACAACTCCAGACCCATGGTGCTTTGTGCCTCTCCATACTGGCCCACATAAGCAACCCAGCCCAGCCTGAGGCAACAGCACTGGTTAACACCTAACTCCTGGTGGGTTGGAGGGCCTCTCCATATCAGCTTTCATGAGCAGCCCAGCGCAGCCCATGGTGGCAAAGGTGGTGAACAATCCCAGACATAACGCAGGGTGTGGTGCTGAACAACCCCAGGAAAGCTTTCCTGCCTGGTCTGGCTTTGAACCTGAATACGCAGATCTGAGCCTCCTGAGTAGCTACAATTACAGGCATTTACAAGGGTCTAACTCTTGCCAACCCCTACATTTTTTCTACAATAGATCACTTTTTAGTTCAAGGAATTTAAGCAACTACAAGAGCATCGACGTAATACCCTGTATTCTATCTGACCATAGTGCAATCAAACTTGTTCTCAATAACAATGCATAAAGTAGAAAAAGCTTAAACACATGGAAATTAAAGTGCACTATGTTGAACAAGACGTGGGTCACAGAAGAAGTTAAAAAAGAAATTAAAAAGTTCCTACAATTCAGTGAAAATGAAGAAACATAACAAAGAAATCTATGGGTCCCAGTGAAAGCAATCCTGAGGGGCAAATGTATTGCTCTCAGTACACATATCAAGAAAACAGAGACCAAGTAAACAATCTTATGATACAACTGAAACTGCTAGAGAAAAAAGAAAAAATTGAACCTAAATTTGCTAGCCAGAAAGAGATAACCGAAATAAGAGCTGAAGTTAATGAGATAAAGACTGAGAAAATTATAAATAAATTAATACAACAAAAAATGTTTTTAACAAAAAAATCAATAAGACTGATGGACCACTGGCAAGATAAACTAACAAAATAAGAGAGGAACCAAACTCAATATTATCAGAGATACCAAAGGAAAAATTACAACAAACATCCAAGACATTCAAACAATCATAAGGAAATAATTCCAAACTCTACTTACAAAGGAAGGAATACCTAGCAGACATGGATGAATTTCTACACAAATACAAATTGCTATTTGCCCTTTCCTGGTGGGGGCAGCGGTTCAGTAAATAAAGTTCTTTCCTGCCTTAATAGTGTATGGTATCCTCTTCATAGGCTACCGAATGAAACCTACCTATTTAATATTCCTTACATATGATGCTGTAACTCAGATGGGGTTTTTGAGTTGGAAATGTTAGAATTTCCTAACCACTCCTTTTCTGTGAATTAAACTGCCCTGAGACACCACGGGAGACTTTTTACCAAAACCATTGCTGGCCTTCACATCCACATCCACACCACTTCTCTTCTCTGGTGAGTGAAACTACTCTCTATGGCTCTCTGTTGCTCAATCTCTGTTCAGATGTGGCACCATGCCAGAGAGTTCCTATGGCCTTCGGCGGAAAGGCTGGTCGCCCCCGAACCCGAGGTTGCTTGGTTTTGGGGTCTTGGCCATTTCTCTCTACAATGTTCTAGGGGAAGTAGGGACATCGCTTCTGCCCGGTCAGCTCTCCTTCACTCACCAGACTGACTCTCCTACACATTTAATGGGGTGCTACGAGTCATACCCGAGCCATGAAACCCCTTGAAATGCCTCAGGCTCTCCCTGGATAGCCAGAGCACCTAATTTTTTATGCTTTTCTCATATTTAGACAATTTGTGCCTCAGCAATGGTAAATGATCAGAAGTCTGTTCACTTTCAGGATCTCTTTGCTCTCTGCTAATCATGTCCAACTTTCTATATCTCTCCCTTTCTTTTCTACAACTCTTTGTATTATGCCATGAAGGGTGCGACAGGTCCCATTCTACTTTCCCGCTAAAAGGCTAGCCTAACTAGGCTTGATTTTTTTTTAATTTAATTTTATTTTATTTGAGAACATACTGTACAGAGGGGCTACAATTACATGGGCAGGATAATGCATACATTTCTTACCAAGCATTGCAGCCTCCTCCTTTGTTTACCATTCACCTCCCTTCCCAGCCTCCCCCCTCCCCCCACCCAATTATACCCCCCTCCCCCCCCACACCGACATTGTAAAGTTGGTTTTGACATGACATTTTGTACTTCTCATTGTTGCAACAGGTCCACCTGAATCCTTATACGACTTGTTTGTCCCCATCTCCTCCACATGGCCTACATCCTAAATTCAGCCAATGACAAATGCTGGAAGGGATAAAAGAAAGAAACATTACTACATTGCTAGTGGGAATGTATACTAATACCACCACTTTGAAAAGCAGTCTGGAGGTACCTAAGAAAGCTAAATATCCACCTTCCTATGATCTGGCCATACCACTCCTTGATATCTACTCTGAACAACAGAAACCAGTATACAAAGACACACACACAGACACACACACACACACAGGTCTATGATTATTACAGCACTGTTCACAATTGCCAATATTTGGAAACAACCCAGATGAGCCATACGTGATAAGTGCATCCAAAAATTGTGGGGCCTATATACAATAGAATACCATGTAGCCTTTAAAAAGGACAAAATGATGGTATTTGCAGGGAAATAGATGGAACTAGAACAAATTATTTGAGTGAGGTAAGCCAAGAACAATGAGACAAACGGCATAGGGTCTACCAGATACGTGGATGCTAAAGTCAAAATGCAAGAAGGTATGACACAGTGAACAGAACTCGAGAAACAACGGGCAACCACTCATTTTGTTGTATCACCATTAATGACTACATGTTCTTGACTATGTAGACGGTAGAAATATGCACCCAATGGAGGGAAGCCAGGAGGAGAAACACAGTAAGTGGTAAATGGAACAACATACAACAAAGGGGTCCATCAGCTGCACTGGACATAGAAGAAAAATAACTAAGCAACCCAAACACAGTGATGGGAAGAGATGAATGAGAGGGAAAGAAGACAAGAGGGAATAGCCTACATAAGCAAAAGGAAAAAATGTAAATATCACCTGAGGTGGGAAAAATAATTTGGATTTTAAGAGCTCATAGAATTAACAAATTTTGGACCATGATAACAATAATTTGCCTTGTCAAGGTTAAAATGTGTTTGTGACTTTAACTAAGTATCACAATTCCATAATACCGTGAAATATGTGAAATATATGTAATCACCTACCTCAATTTTTACAAAAAAGTGTGAGAATGGAAGGGTTAGGAGGGATGAGTGACAATGTTGTCAGACACCTTGTATTTGTGTACTGTTTTGTAGAATGGGAACTTCTTTGTTCAACTATTTAAAGATAATAATAATGAAAAGTATTTAAAAAATAAACAGGATGAAAATAAAATTTCAAATATAAAATAAGAAATTAAATCCAGTTGGAAGGAAAATTTCTTTGAGGAGAGTAGTTTAGTTTATTCTATAGCAAGTCTTACTTCAGAAATAAATGAAAAAACTAGACCCCAGGTAAGTGAAATAAAGTAAGAAATGGAGTTGAAGAAAGAAAATAGGAAACTCCACCCACTCTTTCTTGCCTGGACAGCTGGTGTGGGTAAAAATTCATCATGCTCCTGAATTGAAACCGAAGTGGCTAGGACCTTACTTGGTGGTGCTAACTTCACAGTCGCCTATTGAATTAGCACGAAATCAGCATTGGATCCATCAGTCTCAAGTGGAATAAGTAGTGGACCAATATACAGAGAAGCTGCAAGAAGGACTGTTAAGGATATGACTTACTAAGTGTTAATTAGTGCTAACTAGTGTGTTTCTATAATTTACTTGTTTTCTATTAAATTTACCTTTTAAGCCTGTTCATTGGGTCGAGAGAAGGGAATTTTTAGGATTTGTTAAGAAGGAATCAAGGATTTGATTGGACATGAAAAAACAGTGGGGGATCTATAAAGCAGCATGGTCCTAATAATGAGCAGGGCCCACTAATCAATGTTGCCCCATAACTTGGCCCAATGGAGTGCATGGGGCATGCCACACAAAGTGAGCATTGCATGCTGCTAGAGGGGGTAGGATGTCATCCTCACATGATGAGCTGTGAAGAATTGATTGGGGAACAGGCAGTTTGTGAAGTAATGTTTGAAAACTGTTAGGTAGGAGACCCATTGGAGTGATGGAGGGGTTCAACCTATATATAGGTTATATGGTCAGAGTAATGGAATTGGAGAAAATCAAGAAATGAAGGAAGGAAGGAAGGAAGTGGTGAGACAGCAGGAGGGGAAAGACCTGGGAGAAGTGGAATTTGAGGGAGAACAGGAGGGGAAGGAAGCCAATTGGCCACCTGTCCAGAGAAGTGTAGTTGAGAGGCCTAGAGAGAAAAAAGAAGTGATGGAAGGAAAAAAGGGAAATGCAGGAAAAGTCTATAAAAAAGAAGGGAATAAGGGAAAAGGATAAAGCCTTACCTATTGAAGTTTTGAGGGTAGAAATGATAATTTGGGGGGTTGGTGTTTTGCAAACCAATTAACTATGCCTATTGGATGTCTGAGGTTTGGTGGTTGGGGTTGGGCTGTCACTGAGTGTACAGCCCAGGACAAGGTAAATGCAGGCCCATTTCTAGTGTAAATAAAGTTATCTTCAATGTGCCTCATTGGATTGTCTTGTGTTTTATGCATCATAAGTGTGCAAGTTCACAAGTTAATAGGCTCAAAGGCTAGGAGTTTTGTAAAATGTTGTGACGTAATAATAGGTTTGAAAAACCTAAAGGAACAGTGATATCACAATGGCAACATGATGTCACAATATAGAGTGATAATAATATTTTCATGTTATACTTAGTTGGTGATGCTATAATGGTGATGAGGTCACAATAGGTTTATGATATTACAATATTCACAATAGGTTTTTTTTAATTGTTAAAATACTTTAGAGAGGGGTTACAATTACAGGGAAACGATAACGAGTACATTTCTTATCAAACATTGTAGCCTTCTCCTTTCTTTCCCATTCCCATCCATTCCCATACTTACCTGGCAGGGGAAATATCACGATCACACAATAGGCTTATAAAGACAGTTATGATGTCAGTTATGATGTCAGTTCCACCCAGGAGAAAGTCATCCAGCCCAGGCAGTAAAAACTCTGCTCACAGAAGAGTGACTTTTTCACCAGGTAAACACAGCCAGAGACCGCCTCTCCCTACAACAGCCTAGACAAACAATTGAAATTCAGTAAACATAAAGCGCTAGAAAAGCTCCAAGCTGGGCTCTGTGGGTGTCCCAGGAGTTAGCCACTCAGAGTAAAGCTACTGTTTTCTGAAAGACCTAAACCATACCCAGAACCTAGGTGCATCACAGCATCTCCAAACTAAAGGAAACAGCCATCTCCATGTTTTGTGATTCTCTAAGCAGATCTCCCTCCCACTGAACTAGCATGGGAGGAGGATCAAAAAACATGCCTAACACAAAGCAGTTTCTGCCTGCCCAAACAGACAAGAAACCAATCAAGCCATAGGAAAACCAAACACCACAAGCAGACCCAAGACTCTAACAAGAGACTCGTTATGGACACAGGGGAGTTACATGGTCTTCCCATTCACCCCCGAAAAAAACAAAAAATCAAGGAACTCTTTTCTGAAACTTGTCTTAAATTTTTATTTATTTTATTTATTTTTTTAATTTTTATTTTTATTTATTTTATTTTATTTGTGAACATACTGTACAGAGGGGTTACAATTACATGGGCAGTATAATACATACATTTCTTACCAAGCATTGCAGCCTCCTCCTTTGTTTACCCTTCACATCGCTTTCCAGCCACCCCCTCCCCCCGACCCAACCATCTGCCCCCACACACACACTGACGTAGTAAAGCTCGTTTTCAATCGGACAACTTGTACTTCTCATTATTGGAACAGGTCCACCTGTATCCTTAAACGACTTGTTTTTCCCCATCTCCTCCACAGGTTATACGGACATCAAATATAGTAAAAGCCGTGGTTATACTGTGGGGGAGGGACATAAAGAGCAACAAAGAAATAATCTTATAAATGCATGAGAAACATATGCATGAAAGAAAAAAAAACTTTTAAATACATATCTAAGGGTTCATTTTCCTAACATCACATTATCTGACCTTTTCCGCTGGACTCATACATATACTACATATTGCAAATAAGGGAAAGAATGGGACCTATGTTTCTTTGGGCCTGGCTTACTTCACTTAATATAATGTTTTCCAAGTTTTTCCATTTCCTAACAAATGGGGCAATGTCATTCTTTTTGATGGAGGCATAGAATTCCATTGTGTATATATACCACATTTTCTTGATCCATTCATCTACTGAGGGGCATCTGGGTTGTTTCCATACCTTAGCTATGATAAATAATGCTGCAATAAACTTAGTTGTGCTGGCAGCTTTAATGTGGTCTTGTTTGTAAACATTTGGGTAAATGCCTAAAAGTGGTTTTGCTGGGTCATAGGGGAGCTCTATGTGAAGTCTTTTCAGGAACCTCCATACTGCTTTCCAAAGTAATTGAACAAGTTTACATTCCCACCAACAATGAAGTAAGGTTCCCTACTGTCCACAACCCCTACATCATCTGTTGTTGTTAGAGTTCTTGATTTTTGCCATTCTAACTGGAGTGAGGTGGTATTTCAATGTTGTTTTGATTTGCATTTCTTTTATGGCTAGGGAGGTTGAGCATTTCTTCATGAGTCTATTGGCCATCCTTCTTTCTTGTTCAGAGAAGTTTCTCTTTAAGACTTTAGCCCATGTATTTATTGGACAGTGGTTTCTTTGAGGATTTGTTGTTGGGGGATTAAATTTTTTGAGTTCCAAGTATATTTTAGATATGAGACCCTTGTCTGTTGTATGGCTAGTGAAGATCTTCTCCCAATCCGTGGGATTTCTATTGATCTTGCTCGGTATGTCCTTTGCCATTCCGAAGCTCTTCAACTTTATGCAATCCCAATTATCCAACCTTTCTTTGATTTGTTTTGTTTCCGGGTTTCTATTCAAATAATTTCAGCCTAAGCCAAGGACACCTAGGGTTTCTCCTAATCCATCCTGTAATGTTTTCAGAGTTCTTGCTTTGACTTCGAGGTCTTTGATTCATTTGGATTTGATTCTGGTGCAGGGTGATATATAAGGATCTAGCTTTAGTTTTCTATATGTAGTTAACCAATTTTGCCAGCACCATTTACTGAAGAGGCTGTCTTTCTTCCATTCTATTTCTTTAGCTTCCTTATCGAAGATTAGATGGCTATAGGTCTGTAGGTTCATTTCTGGGTGTTCAGTTCTATTCCATTGGTCCTGAGGTCTGTTCTTATGATAATACCAAGCTGTTTTGATTACTATGGCTTTTAAGTAGAGATTGAAATTTGGTATTGATATTCCTCCAGCAGTGTTCTTTCTGTTGAGGATCATTTTTGCTATTTGGGGTCTCTTATTGTTCCATATGAATTTATGGATTGCCTCTCCTATTTCCTTGAAGAATGACGTTGGAATTTTGATTGGTATCGCATTGAATTTGTAGATAAACTTGGGAAGTATTGCCATTTTCACAATGTTAATCTTTCCAATCCAGGAGCATGGGAGGTATAACCATTTTTTAACTTCTGTGTTGATTTCCATTTTCAAGACTTTGAAGTTTTCATCATAGAGGTCCTTCACTTCTTTGGTTAAGATAATTCCAGGGAATTTTATTTTTTGTTGGACTATTAGAAATGGAGTTATTTTCCTAATTTCAGCCACACTTTTCTCATTGTTGCAATACAGAAAAGCCATTAATTTTGGGGGGTTAATTTTATACCTTTCTACTTTGCCAAAGTTTTGAATCAGCTTCAATAATTTTGGAGTGGAGTCTATGGGATTCTTTAAATACAAGATCATGTCGTCTGCAAAGAGTGAGAGTTTTATTTCTTCTTTCCCTACTTGGTTACCCTTTATGTCTGCCTCTTGTCTTATTGCTGTAGCTAGGCATTCTAATACTAGATTGAAGAGAAGTGGAGAGATTGGACATCCCTGTCTTGTTCCTGAGTTAAGAGGGAACGGCTTTAGTTTTTCACCATTAAGTATAATGCTGGCTGTAGGTTTGTGATATACAGCCTTTATTGTATTGAGGAATGTTCAAGGGATTCCTAATTTTTCAAAAACCTTCATCATAAAGGTGTTTTGGATCTTGTCGAATGCTTTTTCTGCATCTATTGGGATAACCATGTGGTTCTTATTCTTACTCTTGTTGATGTGATGAATAATACTAATTGATTTGCGTATATTGAACCAGCTTTGCATCCCTGAAATGAATCCTGTTTGATCGGGATGTATGATTTTTTGGATGAATTGTTGAAGTCGAATGGCCAAAAACTTGCTTCTGAGTACTGCCTTTGCTGTGTCCCAGAGGAACTTGTAGTTTGTGTGTTCATTTTTGTTGAATAGCATGAACATTTGAATTTCCTTTCTAATCTCTTCCATGACCCACTCATGATTCAGCAGTGAGTTGTTCAGTCTCCATGTGATACGGGAATTTCTTTGGTGGCTTTTGTTGTTGAGTTCTAATTTTATTCCCTTGTGGTCAAAGAGAATGCAAGGTGAAACTTCAATGTTTCTGAATTTAGAGAGGTTTGCTTTGTGGCCTAAAATGTGGTCTATTTTAGAAAATGTTCCATGTGCTGCTGAGAAAAACGTATATTCTGATGCTGTTGGGTGAAATGTTCGGTAGATATCTGTAAAATATAGTTGATCTATGCAGCTGTTTATGTCTGTGGTTTCTCTGTTGAGTTTTTGCCGAGTTGATCAATCTAGTGGGGAGAGTGGTATGTTAAAATCCCCAACAATTAATGTCTTTGAATCTATATGGGATTTGAGGGAAAGTAGTGTTTCTTGGAAAAATTTGGGTGCTCCATTGTTTGTCGAGTAGATATTTAGAATTGTAATATCCTCTTGAAGGAGAGATCCCTTAATTAGTATGTAGCGACCTTTTTTATCTCTTCTCACAAACTTTAATTTGAAGTCTATTTTATCTGATATTAGTATTGCAACTCCTGCCTGTTTATGGGGGCCATTTACTTGGTAGATTTTGTTCCAGCCTTTAACATTGAAAATGTGTTTGTTTTTATGGGCAAGATGTGACTCCTGAAGGCATCAGATATTAGGGTCTTTTTTTTTTAATCCAACTAGACAGTCTATGTCGCTTAATTGGAAAGTACACTCCGTTAACGTTAAAAGATAGGACTGAGAGGTATTGGGATTTCCTGCCTTGTTATCCTCCTTCTTGGGGGCTGTGAAAACTGGGTTCTTCTTATGGTTCTTGGATTCTCAGTTTGGGTGCCGTTTCTTGGCCTTTATTGTGGTCTTGTTTGTTTTCTATGTGTAGGACATCTTCAAGAATCTTTTGTAGGGTTGATTTGGTGGATATGTATTGTTCCAAATTTTCTTTGCTATGGAAGGTTTTTATTTGGCCTTCAGTTATGAAGGAGAGTTTAGCTGGGTACAGTATTCTTGGTTGATAGTTGTTTGTTTTTAGGGCATGTCATACATCATTCCAGGCTCTTCTTGCTTTGATTGTCTCTGCTGAGAAATCTGAGGGGATTCTAATTGGTTTCCCTTTATAGGTGATTAATCTTTTCTCCTTGACAGCTTTAAGGATCTTTTCCCTGGTCTGTGTTGATCCTGTGTGGATTATAATGTGATGGTGGGACGTCCTATTCTGGTCTGGTCTGTTTGGAGTTCTAAAAGCTTCTTGTATCTGAATAGGCCTATCTATTTGCATGTTTGGGAAGTTCTCTGCTAGGATCCTGTTAAAAAAATTTCCTAGGCCATTAACTTCTGTTTCTAGGTGCTCCTCTACACCCATTACCCTTAGATTAGGCCTTCTGATGGTGTCTTCCAAGTGTTGAATAGATCTATCATATTTCTTGGAGTTGTCTTGAATGGTTGTATGTTCTTTCTCTATAATATCTAGGCTGTCTTCAATCCCTGAGATTCCATTTTCTGCATGGTCTAACCTGCTGTCAAGACTTTCTACTTTGTTTTTTATCTCTTTTCCTTCTAATTGGTCAGCTTTGATGGCTTCAAATTCTTTGTTGAAGCTTTGTTTTAGATCTTGTATGAACTTCTTTACCTCCTTAATTTGATGTTCAGTGTATATTCTCAGATCAGTTAGTTGATTGGTTACTGTTTCCTTGGACTCCCATTCTTTCTGTTGAGTTCCATTCAGCATTCCCTTAGTGGACTCCCTGACTTAATTCAGCTCTTTGGTAATGGATTCCATGTATGTCTTTAGTGATCATTGTATATTCTCTTCCTGCTCTCTCAATTCATGTATTACTCCTTGATTAGCTTCCTCCCGTTTGTGGGACTCCTGTAGTTCTCTTTGAGTGTTCTCAGTCTGCTCACGACATTCCTGCCTTTCTCTCTGAGTATTCTCAAGCAGCTCACGCAAATCCTGTATCAATTTTTAAGTAGCTTCCTCATGCTTATGATATTCCTGTATAAACATTTGGATTGCCTCCTCTCTCTCCTTATCACGCTCACACAAAGTCTTTTGTATGCTTTCAATCTTTTCATTTATCATGTTTGCCAGCAGTGTTTGTAGAGCTATTTGGGAATTCTCCTCTGGATTATTCATTATCTGTTCTGTCCCCTGATTATCAAGATTGGGAATCGAGATACCCGGATTTGCCATTTTTCTAGTGTTTTTCCGGCTTATTCTGCCCATTTGAGATGAAAATAGCACCAGTTTTGTGCTAGAACACTATCTTAAGGCAAGCATCAACCCAAGTATGAATTTGCACAGTCAATAGTCTACAGATACAATCTAGTTCAACAGATACATCTATTCAACATCAAACAACTATATGCTAATGGGCTACGAACCACAAAGAAGAATTTGGAAGACCAGAAATTATTAGGGTTAGGGAGAGATGTGGGTAAAAAATAGGAATATATTGATGTGGGGGGGCTCAGGGAGAGTAACTAAGTCCTAATCTCAAAGCAGGAAATAGGTTGAGTAGGATGAAAGTATACAGGGAATAAAAAAAGAAGAAAGGGAAAGAAAAAGAAAAGAGACCAGAAAAATTAGAAAAGTAAAAATTAATAAAATAATTTAGAATCGATAACAATGTATTTAAAGAAGAACGTGTATATATTGAGAGAAAGGGAGGGATATAATGGAGATGTGAAAAACTTAAAAATAAAAATGCTTCAAATATTATATAGGTATAAAGAGGTAGTACTGCTATTAAGGAATTTAAGTCTTAATGGTTTTGAATTGAGTGATAAATTTGTGGATTGAGTGTGTACACAATGGGAGATAGGGTCTAATAATCAACTATGGGTTTATCTGAGGATGTGCAGGACAAGAATTAAGCCACATAAAGAAGAATAAAAGAGAGGAAAAGATGAAAAGGATAAAAAAAGGAAGAAAAAAAGATGAAAAGTTCAGTAGAGCTAAACAAAAAACAAAAAGATACTTTAAAAAGAATAAAAAAAGAATAAAATTCGTGAGAAGAGAAAAAGAAGGTCGCTACATACTAATTAAAGGATCTCTCCTTCAGGAGGATATTACAATTCTATATATCTATTCGCCAAACAATGGAGCGCCCAAATTTATCAAAGAAACACTACTTTAACTCAAATCCCATATAGATCCAAAGACATTAATTGTTGGGGATTTTAACACACCACTTTCCCCATTAGATAGATCAACTCGGCAAAAACAACAGACAAACCGCAGATCTAAACAGCTGCATAGAGCAACTAGACTTAACAGACATTTACCTAACATTTCACCCAGCAGCATCAGAATACACGTTCGTCTCAGCAGCACATGGAACGTTTTCTAAAATAGACCACATTTTAGGCCACAAAACAAACTTGTCTAAATTCAGAAACATTGAAGTTATACCTTGCATTCTCACTGACCACAAGGGAATAAAATTAGAACTCAACGCCAAAAGCCACCAAAGAAAGTCCGGTATCACATGGAGGCTGAACAATACACTGCTGAATCATGAGTGGGTCATGGAAGAGATTAGAAAGGAAATTCAAATGTTCATGATATTCAACAAAAATGAACACACAAATTACCAGCTCCTCTGGGACACAGCAAAGGCAGTACTCAGAGGAAAGTTATAGCTCTGAGCTCCTACATCAACAAATTGGAGAGATCTGAAACTAACAATTTAATGACACATCTAAACCTCCTTGAAAAAGAGCAGCAAGATAAACCCCAATCCAGTAGATGGAAAGAAATAATCAAAATTAAATCAGAATTAAATGAATTAGAATCCAAAAAAACTATAGAAAGAATCAAGAAAACAAAGAGTTGTTTCTTCGAAAAACTTAACAAAATTGACAGACCCTTAGCAAACCTTATCAGAAAAAGGATAGAACACACCCAAATTAATAAACTCAGAGATGAGAATGGAAACATCACCACGGAAACAACAAAGATTCAGAACATTATAAGGGAATACTTCTCAAAACTGTATGCTAATAAGTTTGAGAACTTGACAGAAATGGACCTTTTCCTAGAAAATATTGTATTACCAAAAATAAACCAAGATGAGTTAACAGGCCCATATCAAGCATTGAAATAGAAAGAGCAATAAGAGACCTCCCAGCTAAGAAAAGTCCAGGACCAGATGGTTTTACAGCGGAATTTTACAAGGCCTTCAAAGCAGAGCTCACACCAATACTCCTCCAACTCTTCAATGAAATTGAAAGAGAAAGCTCACTACCGAACACATTCTATGAACCCATCATAACCCTCATCCCAATACCAGGCAGGGACTCATCAAAGAAAGAGAACTATAGACCCATTTCTTTGATGAACATTGATGCAAAACTTCTCAACAAAATTTTAGCCAATCGACTTCAACATTTCATCCAAAAAATCATACACCATGATCAAACAGGATTCATTTCAGGGATGCAAAGCTGGTTCAATGTACGCAAATCAATTAATATTATTCATCACATCAACAGGAGCAACAATAAGAACCACATGGTAATCTCAATAGATGCAGAAAAAGCATTCGACAAGATTGAACACCCCTTTATGATGAAGGTTTTGGAAAAATTAGAAATCTATGGAACATTCCTCATTACAATAAAGGCTGTATATGACAAACCTACAGCCAGCATTATACTCAATGGTGAAAAACTAAAGCCATTTCCTCTTAACTCAGGAACAAGACAAGGATGCCCACTTTCCTCACTTCTCTTCAATCTAGTATTAGAATGCCTAGATACAGCAATAAGACAAGATGCAGACATAAAGGGGATCCAAATAGGGAAAGAAGAAACAAAACTCTCCTTCTTTGCAGATGACATGATCTTGTATTTAAAGAATCCCATAGACTCCACTCCCAAATTACTCAAGCTGATTCAAAACTTTGGCAAAGTAGCAGGTTATAAAATTAACCCCCAAAAATCAATGGCTTTTCTCTATGCCAACAATGAGAAAAGTGTGGCTGAAATTAGGAAAGCAACTCCATATGTAATAGCCCCACAAAAAATAAAATACCTAGGAATTAACTTAACTAAAGAAGTGAAGGACCTCTGTGATGAAAACTTTAAAATCTTGAAAAAGGAAATCAACACAGAACTTAAAAAATGGCAAAACCTCCAATGCTCCTGGATTGGCAAGATTAACATCGTGAAAATGGCAAGACTTCCCAAGGCTATCCACAAATTCAACGCGATACCTATAAAAATTCCACCCTCATTCTTCAAGGAAATAGAAGAGGCAATCCAAAAATTCATATGGAACAATAAAAGACCCCGAATAGCAAAAATGCTCCTCAACGGAAAGAACACTGCTGGAGGAATATCAATACTAAATATCAAACTCTACTATAAAGCCATAGTAATCAAAACAGCTTGGTATTGGCATAAGAACACACCTCAGGACCAATGGAATAGAATTGAAAACCCAGAAATCAACCTACAGACCTATAGTCATCTCATGTTCGATAAGGAAGCTAAAACAATAGAATGGAGGAAAGATAGCCTCTTCAGTAATTGGTGCTGGCAAAATTGGTTAACAATATGTAGAAAACTAAAGCTAGATCCTTATATATCACCCTGCACCAGAATCAACTCCAAATGGATCAAAGACCTTGAACTCAAAGCAGACACTCTGAAAACATTACAGGATGGAATAGGAGAAACCCTAGGTCTCCTTGGCTCAGGTCGAAATTTTCTGAATAGAGAACTGGAAACAGAACAAATCAAAGAAAGGTTGGACAAATGGGATTGCATAAGGTTGCAGAGCTTCTGCAGGGCAAATGACATAGCTAGCAAGATCAATAGAAAGCCCACCGATTGGGAGAACATCTTTACTAGCCATACAACGGACAAGGGTCTCATATCTAAAATTTACTTGGAACTCAAAAAATTAAACCACCCAACAACAAATCCTCAAACAAACAACTGCCCAATAAATAAGTGGGCGAAAAACTTAAAGAGAAACTTCTCTGAAGAAGGAAGAAGGATGGCCAATAGACACATGAAGAACTGTTCAACATCCCTAGCCATAAAAGAAATGCAAATCAAAACAACATTGAGATATCACCTCACTCCAGTTAGAACAGCAAAAAACAAGAACTCTAACAACAACAGATGCTGAAGGGGATGTGGACAGAAAGGAAACTTACTTCATTGTTGGTGGGAATGTAAACTTTTTCAACCACTTTGGAAAGCAGTATGGAGGTTCCTCAAAAGACTTCACATAGATCTCCCCTATGATCCAGCAATCCCACTTTTGGGCATTTACCCAAATGTTTACAAACAAGACCACACTAAAGCTAATAGCACCACTATGTTTACTGTAGCATTATTTACCACAGCTAAGATATGGAACCAACCCAGATGCCCCTCAGTAGATGAATGCATCAAGAAAATTTGGTATATATACACAATGGAATTCTATGGCTCCATCAGAAAGAATGACATTTCCCCATTTGGTAGGAAATGGAAAGGTTTGGAAAAAATTATATTAAGTGAAGTAAGCCAGGCCCAAAGAAACATAGGTCCCATGGTTTCCCTTATTTGCAATATCTAGTATAGGTATGAGTCAAGCAGAAAAGGTCAGATAATGTGATGTTAGGAAAATGAACCCTTAAATATGTATTTTAATGTTTTCGTTTCTTTCATGCATGTGTTTCTAACGCATTTATAAGATTATTTCTTTGTTGCTTTGTATGTCCCTCCCCCACAGTGTAACCCCCGCTTTCACTATATTTGATGTCAGTATAACATGTGGAGTATATGGGGACAAACAAGTCGTTTAAGGATTCAGGTGGACCTGTTGCAACAATGAGAAGTACAAAATGTCATGTCAAAACCAGCTTTACAATGTCGGTGTGTGGGGGGGGAGGGGGGTATGATTGGGTGGGGGGGAGGGGGGAGGCTGGGAAGGGAGGTGAAGGGTAAACAAAGGAGGAGGCTGCATTTCTTGGTAAGAAATGTATGCATTATCCTGCCCACGTAACTATAACCCCTCTGTACAGTATGTTCTCAAATAAAATAAAATAATATAAAATAAAATAAAAAATGCATGAAGAAAAAAAAGAATAAAAAAAAGGGAAAGAAAACAAAAAAGAAAGAATAATGCACACTCATGTATCCCTAAAATAAAAATTATAAGGGGAAAAAAAGTTACTGGAAAACAATTTTTTTTTCAAAAAAGGCAAAAATTAAAGATTAAGAAAAGTTTTAAAAAAGAAAAAAATATATATAAAATACCAAAAAAAATTTAAAAAGAAGAAGAAGAAGAAGGAGGAGGAGGAGGAGGAGGAGGAGGAGGAGGAGGAGGAGGAGGAGGAGGAGGAGGAGGAGGAGGAGGAGGAGGAGGAGGAGGAGGAGGAGGAGAAGTAGAAGAAGAAGAAGAAGAAGAAGAAGAAGAAGAAGAAGAAGAAGAAGAAGAAGAAGAAGAAGAAGAAGAAGAAGAAGAAGAAGAAGAAGAAGAAAAAGAAGAAGAAAAAAAAGAAGAAGAAGAAAAGTTTTTTGATTTTTTGGGGGAGGGGTGGGAAAAATCCTGTATCTCCCTTGTGTCTGTAACCACCCTCTTCTTGGAGTCTCTGGTCTCCTTGTGGTCCTGTGGCTTGGTTGGTTTCTTAAGTCAGTTTGTTCGAACAGGCAGAAAAATGCTCTGCTTTATCCAGGATTTGGCGATCCTCCTCCCTGGCTAGTTCATTGGGAGGCAGATCTGCTTTGAGTATTGCAAAAGAGGGGGATGCAGTGATGTGGCTAGGTTCTGGGTAGAGCTGAGTCTTTTCAACAAATGGTAGCTTTTCCCGGGGCTAGTTTGTGAAAAACTCACAGAGCCCAGCCTGGAGCCATTCTCAGGGAATCTGTTTACTGATTTTCAATTGATTGTTGAGGCTGCTAGAGGGAGGGGCAGCTTCTGGCTCTGATTACCCAGTGAAGAATGCCACTCCTAGGGCTGGTGCCCTAACTGGGTGACTTTTCCCTGGGTGGAGCTGAGTCTGGCAGGTCATGCCGCCGTTAAGTTCTTCTGACCTGCTAAATGACTGGTTTTATTCCAAGGCCTGGGTTGGAGCTATAGCTCCTCTGAGCTTTGTAGGTATCCAAGATGGAGATCTCTGGTGCTGGGGGTGGGGGTGTGGCCTTCCTTCCTCTGCTCCCTGAGAAGGAGTGAGGACATCAGGCTTCTACTCACGCTGAGTCTTGGTTCCTGGGTTGTCTCTTGTCTGTGAACTACAGGATGATGATGTCCGCTTCTTGTAGGTTCTTGTTGGTGTTGTGTAGAATCCGCTTACCCGCTGAGTCTGGCTCCTTTGTCCCAGACACTCTGTGGCTCAGGTATGGCTCCTGCGATCGCCCGCCGCCGCCACAGCTGCTGCGGCGTTGGCGGCTGCTGGCAAGAGATCAGAAGTGTCTCCTTGCCTGGGTTTCCCTTCTCTCGCCTAGCTCTCTGTCCTGTTATGGCACACTTCATTTAATTCTCTGGCTTAGGACTGTTCACTGGAACTCTAAAACTGCTTTCTATGGGAGAGCTTGCTTAGATTCCAGCTTCACCTCCGCCATCTTCCCGGAACATTCTATTTGTATATTTTTATCTAAACTATTTTAGAGCAAGCTCAAACCACTTCCCCATAATCATGAAAATGCTTGACTAGCTGATCTTCTATGCTTAAGTAAACAGAAGAGCTACTTCCTCAGCTCCCAGGAGTCTGACATGAGCTTTGAGATAAAGAGAGAGAACATGTTCCCTCTCTAGCTGGGCATGCCAAGAGCTTTCCACATACACAAACACAGTCCTCAGATAATCCTGAGGCCTGAGCCTGCATCATTCTGCCCCTCCAACACAGACTCTGAGTCTTGACACAGATTGTCTCACCAACTCTTCTATTATTTTAAGCAAAAACAAACAAAGCAAAGCAAACAAAATAAACTTTATGGTTAATTAAGCTGCTATTAAAGATTCCAGACAGAATTATACTGTTAAATGATGTTAATAAGTATGTTTTGTTGATACTGATCTCACATGTGTCACAAAAATATCCATGGATTCAAAACTAGAAACTCTGAAGTATAAAGTATATTAATTAGGTGAGTTTCATTAGGTAGCCAATGAAGAGCACACCACGCGGTATTCAGTCAGGTAAAGAACTTTATTTACTGAACTGCTGCCTATGCCATACATGGTGGAAAGGCATGTAAAAAAAATGGGGCCACCCAGCCTCGGGCAAGAATCTATCTATGTAAAGGACCGGACCAGATGATGTGTGGCAGTTTGGGGGTAACTCTGGCCACACTGGATGTGGATGTGACTTCAAGTTCCGGGACTCACCTCTGGTCAGATGGAAAGTGCGACCAGAGGCTGACCAGGTTATGACTTAACAGGATGGGGAGATGGATGCCTCCAGGTGTGCCAGATACTTGGCAACACATAAAGGGTTGAAACTTAGCCAAGAAGTGGGAAGGTGTCTGCATAGGGTCTGCATGACCTGGGGCAGACCTAAAACCAAATACAGGGAGTAACTCTGACGTATGACTCCTGACTCCAAACAATTCATTCTCAATCATTTTCTTTCTTTCTTTCTTTCTTTCTTTCTTTCTTTCTTTCTTTCTTTCTTTCTTTCTTTCTTTCTTTCTTTCTTTCTTTCTTTCTTTCTTTCTTTCTTTCTTCCTTCCTTCCTTCTTTCCTTTCGTTCTTTCTTCCTTTCTTCTTTCTTCCTTCCTTTCTTTTCTCCTTCCCCCTCTCTCTCTTTTGTTTTTTTTGGTCGGTCGTGAGGTTTAAACACTGGGTTTGGGCATTGTCCCTCAGCTCTTGAGCTCAAGGCCAGTGCTCTACCGCTTGAGCCACAGTGCCACTTCTGGATTTGAGTGGTTTATTGGAGATAAGGATTTCACGGACTTTCCTGCCCAGGCTGGTTTTGAACCGCAGTCCTCAGATCTCAGCCTCCTCAGTAGCTAGGATTACAGGTGTGAGCCACCGGTGCCTATCTCTCTCCCTCCTTCACTCACCCTCCCTCTCTCCCCTACCTCAGTGTTCTCAACTCTCAAATAATGAACACTTGCTGAGTTGAACTCACCGGCTGGGAGAGCAGCTCAATTGGCATATGTGAAATTTATTTAATGTTTCCTTATACCTCTACCACAGGTCACTGGAATCAAATAATGAACACTCTGTAGCATGGCATCTCAAGCCATTTGGAGGAGGAAAGCAAGCCCGCTCACTGCATTCTCTGAGGTCCACCCTGGGAAGTTGGGGAAGAATCCTCCCTCCTCTTGCTAAATCTCAGCCCAGGTTCTGCATCAGTAGAGGTGACTGCCTCCAAGAGTCCCAGTTACTTAAGTGACACAGATACTAGGCAGAGACTTAGCCTCTTGTGGTGCTGAGATTAATGGCATGATTCAACATGATCCACTATTCGTTGAGATTGGGACTTCTTAAATTTTTGATTAGGCTATGTTCAAATTGTGATATATTTATTTCTGATTGCTAATCATGATTATAGATGTGAACCAGCACATCAAACCATTCAAAGTTCTTTATCCCACATGGAAGACATGAAGTTTATTTTACCAAATGACATACAAGTTGACAGACAACAAAGTAAGTCCTTAATTCTGGTCAAGATGTGTTATTTATGTGAAAAAATTACTTAGCAAAATATCTCTCTACTGTGATTATACTTTCAAACTTACCTTACACTTTAATATCAAATCACCTATATTAGCCAATGATTCATTCAAATTACCTGTAATCATTTATGTCTGTCCTATCTTCTAGAAGTAGGGAGAACTGGAGCTCACACAATTAACTAAAGTGGTAGAATTTGAGAGGATCACAGTTCTGAATCAGTCTACGAAGGAAAGTATCACCCATATCAACCTACTAGGTAGGGATATTGGAATGCAATCATGAACCCTGCTTTTTGGGATGGGTGCAAAAATTGCTACTCTATGATTAAAGTAACTTAAACTAGAAAGGATTGGTGGAGTGACTCCAGTGATGGAATACTTGTCTGGCAAACACAACGTCAAAACTCAAATCAACTTCCTAAAGATTAAATAAGAAAAGGAAAGAAAGAACAACTCATACTGAGCATGTGTTCAATGTAACGATTTACAATAAATTATTGTAGTTATCAATGCCATCATTTATTTCTAGGAGCACACACATTTTGTGTCAAGACTAAATAAAAAAATAACACCATATGTATAAAGCTTTGGTAAAACACAGGTCTAGCTTACAATGGTGAACACTTAAGTTTGCGCGTGCAGTGGTGTTGCAGTGTTATTAAGGTTTATGGAAGTCCATCTTTTTGAAGAACTTAACATGATGAAATTGCCTAACCATACATAAACATACACTTCACTGGACAGATACTGCTGATATATATATATATATATATATATATATATATATGTATATATATATATATTATATGTACATATATATGTGTATATATATACATATATATGTATATAATATATATATTATATGTACATATATATGTGTATATATATACATATATATGTATATAATATATATATATATTGCACACACATGTATGCATTTATATTTTAAGTGACATGTAAATAAAAATAAAAAAATTATAATGAATAAATTTAGTCTACCGATAACTTTTCCCAAGTATTACTTTGCCTGAACCAGTTCATGTCTTAAAGTCTCCAATGCTATATCACACTTACATGTTGTTGGTCCCCTTCAGCTTTTTTATGATATTGTTTTTTCTTTGTTTTTCAGGTGAAAAGCCTGCCAAAAATACACTTTCATGACATTCCTTTCTTTAGAAAATGAGAAGCATGTTGTGTTATCTGGCTCTATATGTATCATCAAAAATTATTTTTTTATAATTTCAAGTACATATTGTCTTAGATCTCACTCATTCTCTTCCAATAGTACCTATGGGAAGGAGAAAATGAAGGATTATTCTGTTACTTTGGGAGTTTCTGTTATTAATAACTGCAATAAATATGAAAATTAAACTCTGAAATTATTTAGAGAGGTAACTTGAATTTTACCATTCTACACACTCATGTTACTCCCCCAACTAAATCACAGACCTTAAAATAAGTAACATTTTTAGCTGGGTGCCAGTGGCTCATGCCTGTAATCCTACCTACTTAGGAGCTGAGATCTGAGGACAGTAGTTCAAAGCCAGCCCTGGCAGTAAATCCATGACACTCTTACTTCCAATTAACCACAAGAAAACCAGAAGTGGCACTATGGCTCAAGTGGTACCGTGCTAGCCTTGATCTGAACAGCTCAGGGACAGCGCCCAGACCCAGAATTCAAGCCTCTTGACCAAGAAAATTAAAAAGAAAAAAGGGGGAAAAAGTAATATTTTAAACCTAATGTACATATATACACAAAATTTGTCTCGAAATAAAACTATAACAGCCCCTGGACTGGCAAAAAAGAGATTAAAGAGAAATTGCCTTCAATAATTCATTTAGATGATCTATTCTGAGGGCAGGCTACTGGAATTCACATCACTAATTGAAAAGGTAGAATTAGAGATGATCACAATCAGAACCAATGTGCAAGGAAAGTAATGAGTCTCATATCATCCTAACTGTTCACATGTTGGAATGCATTTGTGATCCCGGCTACTTGGCAGACATAGGTGAGGAACTTAAACTTTGTTCGGCCCTCAGCAAAATGGATAACCTATGAGCAAAAGTAAATAAATCAAAAAAGGATTATTCTAATGGTAGAAAACTTGTTCAGCAAACAAAATATCTAAATTCCTACTCATTTCCTAAAAGAGGAAGGAAAAGGGAAGGAAGGAAGGAAGGAAGGAAGGAAGGAAGGAAGGAAGGAAGGAAGGAAGGAAGGAAGGAAGGAAGGAAGGAAGGAAAAAGAAAGAAAGAAAGAAAGAAAGAAGAAAGAAAGAAAGGAAGGAAGGAAGGAAGGAAGGAAGGAAGGAAGGAAGGAAGGAAGGAAGGAAGGAAGGAAGAAAGGAAGGAAGGAAGGAAGGAAGGAAGGAAGGAAGGTGGGAAGGTAGGAAGGAAGGAAGGAAGGAAGAAAGATAGAAAGAAAGAAAGAAAGAAAGAAAGAAAGAAAGAAAGAAAGAAAGAAAGAAAGAAAGAAAGAAAGAAAGAAAAAAGAGACAGAAAGAAAGAAAGAAAGAAAGAAAAGAAAGAAAGGGAAGAAGAAAGAAAGGGAAAAGGAGAGGTATAAATAAAAACCTCAGCATGCGTTAGATGTTAACAATAACCCTAAATCATTTTAGCTATAAATGCCATTATTTAATTCTGGGCAGAGACATTTTGTATCAAGCCTAAAAAAATTCATAGCATACCACATACAAAGCTTGGGTTAAATACAGGTCTGCCTTACACTGTTAGACCAATAGGGATGTATGTCTAGTGCTGTTGCAGGCATGTTAAGGCGTGTGGGAGTTTATCATCCTGATGATCTTGCAATGATGAAATTGACTAACTACACAATTCCCTTTGTAGATCCCTGCTGAGACCTATATTAAGTCGAAGATTAACAAAGAACAATATATACAATGAAATATATTGAACAAGCAGGTATTGTGACCAAAATTATTTTTACCTGATTCAGTGTATTTTTAAATTCTATATCACATGTACAAGTTCTTCATTCCCTTCTGTTTCATTATGATGTCTTTCCTTGGTTTTGTTTTGTTTTCAGAACCATGGTATAAGAGAGCAATTCTTATATTTTTGTCTTCTAGTCTTCAGAAAGTCTTCAGTTAAATATGCTTAAGTTCCTTTCATTAGAAAATTTGAAACACATTGGCTAGGGTCGTCATCATGATTTTGTTATGATCTCAAATACGTTTTTATTTCTAGCATTCTACCTGTATAATCTCACTTCAACATTTTCCAAAGGGCACTTTAGTGGAAGGAGGATATTCAAAGTGGATTCTGGTAGAGAATTTCTGTTACTAAAACCTCTGGTGTGGGGAAATCTGTGGGGAACACAAGTAGCAAAGATGGCCCTGAGAGGAAGTTGAGTGGGCAGAAATGGATTTGTTTAGGTTCAGTGTGTAAACAACTCATGGAAGTTTAGGTGCCTGATAAGGTATGGCCTTTCAGTGATTGGTTGGTTCCATTTCCTCCCCCCCCACACAGTCTTTTGCTTTAAAAAGGGGATGCTCCCTGTTAATAAATGAGTTCCTGCTTGACTTGCCTCCCTGTTGCGTCTGATTGTCTCCTGGGCTAAGGGAGGCTGGGGAACGTGTCAGCGGCTGCACTTACCTCTCCTCGGACCCCGTCCATCCAAAGACAGACGAAGACCCAACATCTGGCGCCCAACGTGGGGCTCGAAAGGAAAAGATACCGGCCGAGGCTAAGCGGTCTTTCGGGGTCAGTGAAACCCTAAGTATGGGTAATGCTTTATCACAAAAGAAGGAGGAGGAGGAGGCAACACTAGGCCTAGAAAGAGTACAGGAAGACTTGGAAAGTGAAAAGGAAAAGGAAAAGGTCAAATTCGACCGGGAACGCACTATCTGGGCATGCAGGGGCAGAGGCAGCTACTCAGGTGCCCCGGACGGTCCTAGGCCCCCTCCCTATTCCCCCGATTGGAAGGGAGGTATGGTGCCCTACGAGACCTGTGAGAGGGACTTCCAAGTCCCAGACCCCTACCACATGGAAGGGCCGAGGGCTGGGGAAGTAACCTACTCTGAGACCTCCTCTAGAAAGGAAGGGCCACCCAAGAGCCCTGGAAAGGAAGGGCCACCCAAGAGCCCACAGGCATTCGCTTCCCTAAGCGTATCCGGTCAATGTGGCATCATGGGCTAACAGGCCCTTGGAATGGTATCCATGGGAAGCTAAGGATCTTAAAGAGCTCCGCCAGGCAGTGGCAGAGGATGGCCCAAACTCTCCCTGGGCCACAGCACATACAGGAGAAAGGACTAAACATTCGCAAGCACATTTTCTTCAATGCTTTACCACCTTGGGTCTACTAGCACAAGTTAAAACCCATAATGGACCCTGTTCTGTCAGTAAAGCAATGTCAGAGTTTTTTGACAAATGGCAAATTAATCATAGTACAGGAATTCCCTATAATCCCCAAGGCCAAGCAATCATAAAAAGAAATCAACAATGTCTTAAGACACAATTAAAACAAAAAGGGAGAGTTACCCCCTATATACAGTTAACATTTTCAATTTTTCAAAAGGGACAACTGACTGTGGACAACTAAACCATAAGCCCCGAGTGAAAGTCAGGTGGAAGGACCCCCTGACACAACAATGGAGAGGACCTGACCCCCTAGTTACCATGGACAGGGGATTTGGATGCATTTTTCCCATAGAGGAAACAGCCCCCATTTGGATTCCTGCTAGGAACCTTAGGTTTTTACCCATTTCCTCTATACAGGAGGATGCCTAAAGATAAACTAAACATCCTCAAGGGCAACCAGCCCTTGAGAAGCTCTTGTGTTCTTTAACAATTGCAGATGGTGATACTCTAGCTGATGGCTGTCTTGACCCTCCCAGTCCAGGCAATGGCTACGGAATCCACATCAACCTCAACGGGTGACCTGGGCAGTGATCAGCACTGGCAATGCAGAAATCATCAATAGCATCACAAGAAAAGCTGCCCCTTCGACCTGGTGGACTGAACTTCATTTTGATCACCACCCTATGTAATTACGTATGGACTGTTTAAAACATATTTTTGTAGGAGCTATCTATTTTAATGTTACCTGCTCTAATTGTTCTTTTACTAATTGCTTGTACAACCACCTTTTGTTATGTGTCCTGTAAATATGTCTAAAACCTGCTCTAGAACAAGCCCCATCTCTGGAATCTTAAAGTGGCAAAGACTGCTATCCCATCCCTAAGGTTAAAGGGCTAATGACATTGCTTGACCTGGGAATGCTTTTGCTGATGCTTTTTCTATGCCTTCCTTGCATTATACGTGCACTGCAAAACTCTTATGAGCCAGCCAGTTACATAAAATCAAGCTCCAAGTGAATAAATTTCCCCGAGAGTAACCGCAGCCAGAGACTGGTAAAAGGGGATGCCAGTCTGACCAACCTAAGACAGGGCCTTCAGCTTTGTTCTGAAGAAGTTCCCGATGACGGGTAAGACAGACAAGGCGATCTACCCAACCTAAGACAGGCGGGTTCACTTCTTCAAACAGAGACGGGGTGTTGGGAGCTGGCAGTAAAGTTTAAAGGTCATCTTGACCTCTGTGCTCGCTTGAAGGCACGTACAAAGAACTGGCTTACTTGAAAGACAGCAGGTGCCCAGGATTGCTTTGCTATGTCTGCATAGTTTGTTTTAAATTTTACTGTTTGGGACATTTCAAACTCTAACTGTGGTGGGGCTGATGTTTATTATTGTGCTAGGTGGGGATCAGAGATAACTAGGAAGGGCTCTTCATACTTGCCTCCAACCTCGTGCGTGGCCAAATGTAATCCTGTTAAAATAACTTTTACAGAGGAGCAGAAAAGGATAACTAACTGGGAGGTGGATCTGCCATTAAAACAAAAAGGGTGATTATGTGGGGAAATCTGTGGGGAACACAAGTAGCAAAGATGGCCCTGAGAGGAAGTTGAGTGGGCAGAAATGGATTTGATTAGGTTCAGTGTGTAAACAACTCATGGAAGTTTAGGTGCCTGATAAGGTATGGCCTTTCAGTGATTGGTTGGTTCCATTTCCTCCCCTCCCACACAGTCTTTTGCTTTAAAAAGGGGATGCTCCCTGTTAATAAACGAGTTCCTGCTTGACTTGACTCTCTGCTGCGTCTGATTGTCTCCTGGGCTAAGGGAGGCTGGGGAACGTGCCAGCGGCCGCACTTACCTCTCCTCGGACCCTGTCCGTCCAAAGGCGAACGAAGACCCAACACTCTGGTACATAGTAAAGTAAGCAAGTCCAAAATTATTCATTAGAGATGATTTGAAAGTCATTTTTTTGGATCTTAATACGCTTTACTCAACCAAACCAAAGGATTTAAAATAACTAATATTTTTAAGTTAATGGACACAAATGTGCACGAAAATTCTAGAAATAAAATGATCACTCATGAAACTGTACTGATACTTCAAAGAATGCTTTCCAGTTAGAGGAATCATCTTCACACATTTTCACACAATGTGTATCTGCCTAGTAACAGAACCCCAAACTAGATTAAGGCATCTAATAGCTGTCTAATTTTTGTTGTCTTTTGGCAATATTGCTTTCTTATCATATTGATTAGTATGAATTGTGTAACCATTATAAAATCACATTTGTAATAAAAGTTATTAGGTGGGACCTTCATGGATAAGGTGGTGTGGGGTTTGTGGTGGAGCCCTGTCTGGTTCAAGGGAGGAGTTGGTATTGTCACAGCCTCTGTGGTAGAGCAGGGCGGGGCTTTGAGTGTGAAAGCCAGTCTGTGCAGGGCTTTGAGACAGCAGGGAGGGGACAGGAAAGACTAGACTTGTTAGGAGCAGTCTCTTGTGGAGTAGGTGGGACTTTAGGATGGAGACTGGCAGGTGGATGGGGATTCAGTGGAAGAAGGCAGGGTCACTGGGGAAGAGGCTGTTTGGGGCAGAGATTTGAAAGGGAAGAACAAGGCTACAAAGGAGGAATTTACTTAGAGGAGGGGTTGTGATGTAGCACTGTGAGCTCTGGTGGGATATGTAGGGTGAGGTTTCCCATAAGGCAGGGAAGAGAATGAAGGCAAGAGACTGACAGAAGATGGGGATTGTGGTGCAGGAATGTGGAGCTTTGAGGGAGAGGCTTTTCAGGGTCTGTGAGACGGCATAGCGGTACTGGGAAGAAGTGGGCCAGGAACGGGCGTGGTTTCTGGTGGAGAATGGCAGGCCTTTGGGAAGTGTGTTAGGGTGGAGGTGGGGTTTCTGGCAGAGCAGGATATAGTAATAATGTATGGAGGAATTTTTTTCAGGACCAGAGCTTTGTGATAGCAGGGATAGGATCCAGTGGATTAGACACTTAGGACAGGGTTTCTGGTGTAGCCAGTCACCACTTCGAAAAGAGGAGTAAGGTTGGGTGGGGTTTTCAGTGTTGCAAAGCAGGACATTAGACTTTGGAGAGGGTTTCCAGTGGGGCAAGGCAACCTTCAAAAAGGGACTATGATGGAAAAGGGATTTACAGTTGAGCGTGGTGAGGCTTCCAGAGGGAGGCCAACAGATACAGTGGTTTGCAGTGGAGCTATATGAGTGTCAAGAGATGGGATAGTGTGTTGGGTGTTGTCTAGTGGGGGTTTTCTAGAGCAGGTCAGGGCTTGGAGCCATGGGATTAATTGGAAGATGGACTTTGAGAAGGAGTGGACGGTCTACAAAGGTGTAGGGTAATTATGAACAGGGTAACTGGTTGAGCAGAATGTGGATCTGCAGGAGGATCCAATAAGGGGAGGATTCATCTCAGAAACAATACAGCCATTGAGAGAGTAGATATGGAGGCAGAGCAGCCTGTGGTGAAGCAGGGCTGTCTTTCCAGGCAGGAGATGGTCTGTGTGAGAAGCTTCTGGTTAACCAAGGCAGGCTACAAGGGCAGTTATAGAAAGGTGGAGGGTTTTTGGTTTTGCATGAATGGCTTTGTGGGAAGAGGCAGGTTCAGGACTGGGTTTAAGACATTAGGCCTCTTAGAAGTAGACTAGTTATGGATGGAGTTTCTGATGAAACCAGGAGGGGTCGAGGGAGAAGTCTGCATGGGAGTGGGGTATGAAAGGGACGATAGGAGCTTGGAGGTAATTGAATATGGGAGCAATGGGACAATGAGGGAATAGAATAGTTAGGGACAGGGTATCTGGTGGATGAAGTTAGGATTAGAGGGAGGAGCCTGATGTAGACGGGGTTCTTGGTGCAGCAAGGCCGATCATAGGAAGAGATGTGGATGTGGCCTGGTTTCTGGTGATGCAGAACAGGGATTCCAGGAAGGGGTGGAGTGGAAGAAGGCTTTCCCTATAGCAGAGGAGGACTTTCAGGAAGGATTCTGGTTGTAGTCATGACTTTGAAAGATTATAGCAAGACTACCAGGGGATAGGTTAGTTAAGGTTGGGCTTTTTAAGGAAGAGGCTGGCTGCAAGTAGGTTTCCAGTGGATCCAGTCAAGTTTTATGGGAATGGGAGATAGGAAAGGGACAAGACAATGAAGAGTGGGGCTACAAAAAATAAACAATTACTCTAATAGGAACAACATTTTCAGTCAGTGTAGAATTATATTACTCTTATATATGTGACAGATATTGGAGAAAGTAAGCAAGTAATAATTCCTAGTGAAATTTTTCTTTATTCCAGTTGAGTGAAAATAAAACCACAGGTCAAATCAGGCTCAGAGTCCCACAGTAGACTAAGACACATGAAGCACTGGACTTGATTCCCCACCACAACCTTTAAGGACTACAAATAAAAAATATAAAATATCTCACTTGGTCATAATGGACACTCTATTATCTTAAAATTGTGAATGAATAGAACTTTTACTCTGACCGATTAAGAAATCCTAAAACTAAGTGATAATGTTTCAGCTTTATATAATATTGGGAAATATACGAAAATAATTAGGAAAATATAAAATTGTACTCAGAATGTTTGTTGTCCAGCATCAATTTTAATCTAAAAGAATTAAAAACCAGAAAATTGGCATGCAGTGAGATTGCAGCATGGTTTTTTTTTCAGTCATCAAAATGGTGACATAAGGAATGTGTCTTCATCATTGGTTGCATCGATGTTAAAACATATCTAAAAATGTGAAGCACTACACAGACACTGAAGAAACTCAGAAGGATCTGTGAAATGAGGTTGGAATAAAATTAATGACTAATTACAGTAGGAATTGACCTTCACTATGCCCATAAATATTTTCCAGAAGAAAAGACTACATTGAAAAATAAACAGTGAAAAGGAAGCAGGCAGGCAGACCTTGAAGTAAACATTATCCAATGAACTACATCTATTGAAGCATGATGGCAATAATCTTTTACCTAAGTTACAGTACTGACCTATGTTCTTCCCTTATGCCACATAACAAAGCCACGAAGACACAGTAATAATTTTCAAGACACTAGACTTTATAGAAGGAATTCAATGAATGTATTTCTAGAAAGTAAAGGTAGATGTCTGAGATAAAGAGTAAAGCAAATATCCCCAATTTTTAGCCCTTCGAGGTGAGAGGGGTACAAACCGAAGCACAAGGAGAATGAACAGAAGTACAGTAATGCATACCAGTAGTTCCCAAGATGCAATGATGAATGTAACAGGGGAGGAAATCAACATGAGCATCACAGGAATTAGCACTGGAGAGTAGAGAGAAGAACAGTGAAAATCCATGGAGAATTAGAAAGGATGCCCTTGCATATTTGGCAGAAGTGTGTATTGCATGGCATTGAGGTATAAAATATGTGTAGGTATTATAGGAAACTATTTGTGCTCATATGGTGCCTCAAGTAGTGATAAACTTATGATTTACAGCACATTGAATAATCATGAAGGTCTTGTTTCAGTAGTGCAGAGTTAAACATTGATAAATAGTTTTTAAACACATAACACCCTATAAAACCAAGACAAGAAGATTCAAATTATATATAAGTGACTTGACTGCAACAATGGAGTTCAAAAAATCAAATCACATAATGTGGATGCAAAAGATTACATTATTAAGGTAATCTTTAAACAACACACATTTTACGTGAATAGTCCTGATTATAAATTATTTGTTTTCCATACAGATTTTGGATGAACAAAAACAACAAAAACAAAACCAAACCAAACAAAGCAAATGACACTTGGCAATAGAGCTAGATGCCAGAATCTCATCTCATGAGGCTAAGATTGGAAGAACATGGTTCACAGATGGCTGAGGTAGCAATCCATGAGACATTTATGTTCAATTGTTCAATCAAACACAGAGTGAAACCTTGGTGAAAATAGTACAGATTCAGTCAGTCATGAGTGAAAAAAACATGCAAGATCTTGAGGCTCCGAGTCAAGTTTCATTACTGCAAACACACACACACACACACACACACACACACACACACACACACACACACACACACACACACACAGCGAATATTAAGAGTGGAAGAAAATGAACCTATCTGCCCGGACTATCCTAAGCATATATTAATTAATAAAAATGAGGGAAACCATAGAGCCTATGTTTCTTTGTGTCTGGCTTCCTTCACATAATGATTTTTTTCCCAAGTCTTTCCATTTTCTTAAGAAAGGGGCTGTGCCATTCTTTCTGATAGAAGCATGAAATTCCTGATTCATTCATGTATTGAGGGGCATCTGGACTGGTTGCATATCTTAGATATGGTAATAATGCTGCAAAAAACATACTTGTGCTTGTAGTTTTAGTGTTTTATAGTGTTTTATTTTTTGGAGTCTGGTCATGGGGCATGAACTATGGGCATGGACGCTGTCCTTTAGCTCTTCAGCTCAAGTTTAGCACTCTACCACTTGAGCCACAGCGCCACTTCTGGCATTTTTCTTTTTGCTTATGTGGTACTGAAGAATCGAACCCAGGGCTTCTTGCATGCAAAGCAAATACTACCAATGAGCCACCTTCCCAGCCCGAGAGAAGATATTTTAACTTATTTTCTACAAGTAAATTAATATTAAGCAAAGCTAATTAAAATAAAATAAAATAAAATAAAATAAAGTAATAATAAAATAATTCTCTTCAGAGGATGAGTATAGTACTCTTGGATATCTTGGAGGAAAAGACTTTAGACTCATTACAACTGATGACTTTCATTGAAATTACAGGCTAAACTTCCTTCTTCATGAAACAAAACTTCAGTTCTTTCATATTAGAATTACAAAAATCAGAATACCTGCATGATGATTTGTTATTCTCTGCTATTTTAAATTCCATTTTTCATCCATTAAGTATCTAGAGATAATTTTGACAAATGCCCATGAGTGGGATTGCTGGCTCCAGAGCTATGTACATTTGACCATACAAAATGATGCTAATTGAAATGAACTCCAAGACATGGAAACAAGTACTTTTTTTCAGATATCAACCTTGATGTCGGAAAGTAGTGTATCTAGATCTTATTTTATTTCATTTGTCTTTGATTTATCCCTGGACATCTCTGTCTTGATTCTGGTACCTTCCATTTTGTATATACATGTTCTGATTTGGAGAAGGAAAGGGAAATAACATAATGATGAAAGAAGTGATCCATTGCAACCATGATATTCACAATACTATACTGGCAATGAACTTTACAACTTTGGGGTAGGGGGGTAAGTGTGGGGGTGGGAAAGGATAGGAGAACAATGGTGTGGGTAACAATATTCAACATGGAATGTACCTTACTCATGTAACTGTAACCACTCTGTACAGTACCTTTTAATAAAATACAATTTAAAAAAGTGAACCTACCCTAGGAAAAAAATAGCCTTTCAAAATAACCCATCTGTAATAGTACTTGTGAGGGATTCTAGAGTCAAACTGTTATACCTGGAAAGGGATATATTGGGAAGCCATCTCAAACGGCAATCAAAAGGCTGAGAGCTGTGCTCTGGAAAGGTCAAACAGTTAAGGGAAGACAGGGGTATGGGTTATTAACTCAAAAGTATTTAAGTTAGAGCTGTTGTACATTAAAAGTTTAAGAATTTGGAGACAAGATGGATGTCTGTGCTATGGTTGTAATGACTATTGTTCCCTTCTGCTCCCTAAAAATAAGGGATTCAATTATCACTATGTATACAAACAATACCTCAGTTAATACTTGTAACCACAAGCTAGATTGATGCCTTAGTTTGTGGACATACCTGTAGCCACTCACTACCTCACCCCTGTAGTAGAATGAATATAAAGCATGTTAAGCAGGATTTGAGGATCCAGAAGATAGCAATGAGGCTTTGGGTCCTCTGGTGTCTCTTTCCTATCACTTCCTGTGATTTCTCAGTTCTTTGGCAAGGTATCCCATCATCTTTGCTGTTCTATGTTTGTGGTTAGTGAAAGTACTGATATTTTGAACACCTCAAAACAAACGATGGAAAAACACTTCCTCAAAGAAAATTTACAAGTCTATAGGAGCACCTGAAAAGGTACCAAACATCAGCAGTCTCCCTATGATCCTCTAGCAAGAAAGTATAATTCAGGAATATCTTAACTTCTGATAATATAAGCGATAGACAATTGTCCCATTTTTACATTTGGTATTTGATACTGCATAAATTTTCAGAAATGCATATACATTGTGAAATAATGTTATTTTTTATTTTGGGGAGGTTTTTAAATTTTTTATTTATTTTTTATTGTGAAAATAATATACAGATAGGTTACAATTACATGGGCAAGGTAATGAGTACATTTCTTTTTTTATTTTTTTATTTTTTTATTTTATTGTGAAATTACTGTACAGAGGGGTTACAATTACATGGGCAAGAGAGTGAGTACATTTCTTATCAAGCATTGTATTTATTTCATAGTTCACAAACCTCGTCACTGGAGTAATGAGCCTAATGTCTTATCTCAGTTGCCTGATTCCGACTTAGATGAGTGTGAATTGCATAATTATGAACATTTCTCCATGAAACTTAACAGAATGAAATTTGAGGGTCAGGCCACTTCATACCTCTAAAGATTTTACATATATTACAGTAATACACACCTAAAAGGCTCAGTACTCACAGCAAATTGGTGTGTTATAATTGTCTTCAGATCAGAAATACTCTAGAATTTAAAGTAGAATGATGGGCTGTACATTTTCAATACAAGAGTGATGATCACCCCCTGCAATTATTCTCAGTGGAAAATCCTTCCTATACATTTTATTGACTTAGCTTCTACTCTGTGCTATACCATTATCAGGGAGGGTCACACTGTATCGAGCTACAATAGTGCAGCAACCTTAGCTGCCTTTGAGTTTTACCTCTAATCTTAATACCAAGGTAAGTTCCGCAACTACAATCACATCATTAGTGGACACCTGAACTTTCCAAGCTTGTTTAAAAATTCAGCTATCATTTCTCATTGCCAGTGTTAAAGATCTCATTCCATTAGATTTATTGTGTTTCTTCTTGTATTTCCAACACTGCCTTAGATGTTGGTTTTTGATATAGAGCTTTTAGTTTGCATTTGATTTATGGAAGTGTTAGTGATGCCAGTTGAACTGCATATATTATAATGTACGTAATTTGATGTTTTGACATATGAATTTAATTTTGGCAATTGAGGAAGTCAATCCACATCACTCACAAAAGTTTCTTTATATGTACTGGTATTGCTTTATTGTGAAATTCCTAAAAGCCAGTCATTGGAGCACATGTCCTAATCCCATCACTTCTGTCACTGAGACGAGGCTTGAAAGGTCCAGACGACTTGGCACTTCATAGTGAGAAGGTTTCTACAATGAAGGATGAGAGAATAGAAAAAAGAGCAAATGAATCTTCCAACTGTTTTGTTACATGTTCTTTATACACTTAGCTATTAGGACACCATAATAGTATTTTTATGACTTCTTACCTACTCTTTTCCTGTTCTGAGATGTTTTATTTATGGATCTCTAAGAAATCATATAAGAATCACATAATAAATATATAAATCATATAAGAAATCTTAATAAATGGTTTGTTAAGGATATATAACCTAAAAGGAATAATTATAGGAGAGTACTAAGGACATAAAATGTAATGCACACCTAAAATTGTCTCTTTATTTAAAACTTCAGCAGTTGTAGTTTATTTATTCTGATAACAAAGATTATAAACTAAGTTACAATAGTATTCCAAATGGAACACAGAACTAGAAAAATTAAGGGTAGCACAAAAAAATGCTACTGATACCACTAATAGAGTAAGAATAAAATTTAGGCAAAACTTCAGAGTAAAAGCCACAGGACAGCCCCAACATTACTTTCATTGTTTCATATGAAGAAAAGACTTTTTTTTAGTAAAGACATATTTTCACAGATATTAGTATCAATTGGGCATATATGTCTTAAGGCCTTCAGGAAGGATGCTGGGACCATGTTGATGGAAGTTGACTTCTCTGGGACCTAGTACAAATGTGCAGACACCATTCCAAGAACTGCACATGCATTAGGGTAATTTTAGTGCTCATGATAGTTCTTCCATTTAGGAAATGAATTATTTTATGAAAAACAGAAGTAGGAAAGAAGGCCAAACAAATTTCCCAAGTACCTAATACTGATCAGCTGTCGACCCATAATTCAAATCCAGGTTTCCACCAGGCATATCTGAGGATATTCTGTAAGTTTCATATTCATTACCTTTCAAGATGTATGGAGCAGATGAACCTACATTATCTTCCTAATTATGGTTATAATGGCAATAACATTGCTACAAAATATACATATTTTTAAATGAAAAGGGTGTGCGTAATGACATTCTAGGTGATCTTTACACCAAATAAAGCCTAAGCAAAAAAAGAAAAGTAAGGGGCTGGGAGGTGGCTCAGTGATAGAGCACTTGCCTTCAATGCATGAGGTCCTGGGTTCATTTCCTCAGCACCACATAAGCAAAAAGAAAAAAGTTGGAAGTGGCGCTGTGGCTCAAGTGGTAGAGCACTAGCCTTGAGCTGAAGAGCTGAGGGACAGCACCCATGCCCAGAGTTCAGGCCCATGACTGGACCCGTCCTCCCAAAAAAAGAAAAATAAAAGAACCTAGGCCCCAAATTTAAGTCATAGTACTGGCACTCATATACCATATATGTATATAAATATATATATATATATATATATATATATATATGTATATATATATGTATGTATATATATATATAGTTCCTAAAATATATAGTGAGTTAATTTGTCAAAACCTGGTCATAGATTAAATATGAGGTGTGAAAAATTACGTAAGTCTGAAATGACTCCAAGGTATTTTGAAAAGATAGCTGGAAAATTTATCACTTAATTAAATAGTAATGAGGGATTGGTTTGTAGATAGAGATCAAAGCTCACTTTGGGATCTTTTGAGTTTGCTAAAATCAGTAGTTAGGAGTTGTCAGTAGACAGGATGCTATTAAGGACTTTAATTAAAGAAAACAGAACTGGAGAAAAAATACAGAAATAATTACTGTACTCAGTGGTAACGACCATGTGAAGGAATATTACAGAGCTAAGTCCTGGGATACACAAATATGTAAAACATGACAAATGAAAAAAACAGTAATGAGTATGTAATGCAGACTTATATGGGTAGGTATTTTTAATGTTTAAGGGCTATGAAGTGATTGTGTGATGACCTAAAATTTAAGAAATTGGTAAGGTCAACTATCCTTTGGGTCAACCATAGCTGACAGTTTAAGTGAAATGGGGCCACAATAGTGTGTCTTGATTTACCAAAGTGAAAATAGGCTAATATTTGGAAAGCCACTTTTTGGACATGTGGTTGGAGTGGCAATTACTGCAGTTTGTTCAACTGTCAATAGAAAACTACAGGTTTAGCACAATGATAGAAATCTTTCAGGGATCTGGTAGATTTTCCCTCTGTCTTTCTGTCTTCAATTTCCCTTTTATTCTGAGAGCTAAAATATCAATACTGGAAGCCTGTCTAAATTGTGCCTTTGGCAATTAACAGATAGTCAGTCTATCACATGCCCAAATAAAAGAGAATGGGAACAGGTCTACATTGAGCACTCACAGTAGACGGATCTCTGGACATTCTCAGGAAGAGCCTTATGCCATTGTGGAATGGATAGAGCTGAATAATATGCAAAGTAGACACCATAGATTGAAAGTATTCTGCTAAGTTGACACTTGAGATATCGGATGTTTTAACTGCATTGTATTGATTTTTATGAATCAGTTAATCAGATTCTTCATAACATATGATGTTACTAGACTGTAAAATGCATGCTTATTGCATTTCCTTTGTATAACATATAGTATGTTTTGAAATTTGGTATAAAATATTCGTCTTTTCATTTATTTATTTTTAATATGGATTACTCTATTTCTCAAGAGTAGAGAAATGCCCTGGAACTTTGTAATTTGATGTCATATATAATTTATTTTTTTAATTCTTATTTATTGTATATTGCAGCACCGGCTATATGTAATTTAAACTGTAGTTTTCTTCAAGTGTATCATCCTACACTGAAGTTTTTTTTTTCTTACAAGCTTTCTAATAAATATGTAATCTATTCAATTTTGAAAAGTACTGCTGTACCTCCCACTTATTTGTGGCATTTCTGAAATCCAAGTTCCTCTATGTTTCAGGGTGGATACTTTTGCCTGTAACAGTTTTGTTATTGAATACATAGCATCTGGCTACTTAGGGAACAAAGGATGTGAAGCTACAGTATACCGATAAAGAACGTCCAGGTCAATTGAAGGGCAACTCATATACTCTCTGTGTTGGTGAATAGGAGCAAGAAAAGAAATTCTTATACATGAACGTGACTGGGAGTGTGTGCACATAAGTATTCACTTATTTATCTGTTGTTATAGTTTTACATATTCACTATTATTAAACGATTTGTTATATATATTTAAATATATATATATATATATGATCTATTTCATATACATACATATATATATGTATATGTATATATATATATATGATCACAATTTCCAAAATCCAGAGAACCACATCCATGGGCATCGCTTTCCTATGTTGTTCTCTGGGTAATAAGAATGAAACCTGGTATTGTACTGTGGTAGAGAAATAACTCAGAGATTCAATCATTTTTCTTTCAATATGTTGCCTGTTCCTACATCTAAAATTAGGAAGTCTGTTAATACATAATACATGATATAATATATTTAATATATAATACAATGTATAATATATTCTATATTATAATATATTATATCATAACTGACATTATTATATATTTATAAGGAAAAATACAACAAACCTATCAATGTCCATACTTTCCTAGCCATGATTAGGTTCAGTAGAGTTAGGTGCATTATATCTCAACAGGAAAAGTGTACTGAAGTTCTGATGACCTTCAGCTAGATAAGGAGAATTTCTGTAAAAGGAGCCTCTCTTCAATTATGAGAAAAGATAAGTTTGGAAGTTTTTTCTTTTGTTTTATTTTTTTGTTTTTATTTAGGCCGGACAATGGGCCTGAACTCTGGGCCTGAGCACTGTCCCTCACCTCTTCAATTCAAGGCTAGTTCTCTACCACTCGAGCCATAGCAGCATTTCTGTCTTTTTCTGCTTATGTGGCACTGAAAAATCGAACCCACGGTCTCATGCATGCAAGGCAAGCACTCTACCAATGATCCATATTCCCAGTCCAAGTTTAGAAGTTTTTGAGAAGAGGAATTTGGCATTTGCTTTGCATCCTTGATTAGTAAAAAATAGATATCATTTTGCTCCAAATTTTGTCTCCTTTTATGATCGCTAAACAGTTACACATGATCATCATTCCATCGCATACCTTTAAGTTGTTTTATTTCTTTTATCGTTATTGTTTCTTGTTGTTTTGCTGATCCTAAAGCTTGCACTCATGGCCTAGGCATTGTCCCTGAGCTCAAGGTTCATGCTCTACCACTTGAACCACAGCACCTCTTCTGGGTTTTTCTGCCTGGGCTTGCTTTGAATCATAATATTCAGATCTCAGCCTCCCGGGTAGCTAGGATTAGAGGTGTGAGCCACGAGTGCCCAGAAAGTCACTCTCTTTTAGATATTATTCTAAAAGCCTCCTATCCAAGGTCACTCCTAAGATAGTAAATGGACCTATGCCAATAGTACCTTCATACTCTCATCTCCTGTTATGGCTATGGGGTATCTTTCCATTTTATCCTGAACCTACTTCACTGTTCTCTTCCTAATCCGTGATTCTAGATGTATTACTAATAATTACCTAATTTTGTTGCTATAAACCCTAAATTACTTACCTATTAATTTAATTTAATTTTTTCAATATGTTTGTTGTACTGTACAAATCTGAGCTTATATTCACCTCTTGAATCTACCACTTGGCATGACCATAGCCTGGGCCTATTCTACCTTAAATGCAAGAGGTTAGCCGAAGAACAGCCTATAGTATTACTGCCTAGGAGTCAGGACAGGTAGCTGAGTGCCTGAAAGAAGCAATGCATTCCTGACATGAGAAGGGGTGAGAGAGACAACAGCCTAGAGAGCAAACTGGCAGTCACAACATTTAAGTACTTCTTCTTTGGGGAAACTGACCTCCTGCAAAGTGGCAGTGAGATAACGTACCTAGTGAATTTTTTTATGAAGGAAGTTTTCATGTCTCACTACATAACTCCCTTGTAATCAAAGAGAGGGTCATTCTTTTGTTTCCTCCTTAGGCCCCGTCTCAGTTTATCTCCATCTTAGACTTTGCTCAGCCTCTATTCCAACCAGAAGGTCCTTGATGAGGAGGAAAGTGTGATCTCTTGGTTTCTGACTGGCCCTTTGGGTCCTGAGGCCACTTTTAGTTTTCAACCTGTTCCTTCTGACAATGGGAAAGCTCATTCTCTGAATTGTGCCCTAGTATCAAACCTCTTCAGAGAAAGTCAAGGAAGGACAGATTCTGCCTGAGGGAGTGAGCTTCTCCATTTCCAAAGAGGTCAATTAATATCAGATTGTGAGACCCAGGTGGAAGTTCTTTACCAGATCCTCCAAGCTGGAGTGGATGTTAGCTCAGATTCCAAGCCATCCTCATATTTCTCCAGCTCTTTCTCATGAACCAAAAGGTTACAGGTGTTTAGTTCAGAAACAAGTAGAAATGAGAGTAGCAGAAGAACCATTGCCAGTGTGAGGAATTAGAAACTTTTGGTGAAAAAAAAGGGCTCAGAAAATCTAGAATCAGGGAGCTGGGAAGGTGGCTGAGTGGTAGGGAGCTTGCCTTGCATGCCTGAGCCCCTGGGTTTGATTCCTCAGCACCACATAAGCAAAAAGAAAAACGCTGGAAATGGCGCTGTGGCTCAAATGGTAGAGCACTAGCCTTGAGCTGAAAAGCTGAGGGACAGCGCCCAGACCCAGAGTTCAGGCCCCACAACCGGACCTCCCCCCCCCAAAAAAAAAGAAAATCTAGTATCACTCACATCATTTGGGAATCACATCATAAGATTAGGGAATAAAAGTAATAAATTACTACCTAAATTACTAACTCCACTACTCTACATTACAAGTGTTCTGTCAAAAGTTAGCTGTCCTAGCTCTATTTTGATCAGGAAAACGGAGCACATTCTTTCCTCACAAAGTTCTACTGAGTATCTTTATCCATATCCCAGGTTGTTCTTACTCTCTACTTCTCTGTTACTTTCCTTTGCTGGATTCAATCAATGAAACTTGAAAGTGGTAGCATCTTCAGACATGTAATTACACTTTCTTCTAATCCATTTGTTATAAAGTAAAACAAATTATGGGGAAACGTATATCTATGGTACATTTTCTTCTATGGCATATTTATTTGATGTTATTAAGTATTATTTTAATAGTTTCATTGTTAAAACTTGAGGAAAATGTTTTACTATTAGCAGTAATTAGTTTCACATGTTTTTGTATTTTTTCATGTCTGTGTATTTGTTCAACTTCTAACAGCATTTTTTCCCTAACCTTTGCCTTCTTAAAATTGGTTCAAATTATAAACTATATATGATGGTCCTCTATGTGTTCATTGATATATTTAAATTTTGATCTAATATCCACATATTATAGGATATCTTCAACCTATTGTAACTGGTCTGAAAATCAATATGGACATTCCTCATTAAAGCAGAAACACCATTCCACAAAATGTAGTGAAAGTAGGATTAGGTATATATTCAAAATATTTAGCAATGATACAGTAGAAACACTCACTTCTCATATACCAGAACATGTTCACAGCTATGAATAGCACATTTTCTTCATTCCCTCTTTCTGGTGCATCTAGGTTGATTACACAGCTTGGTTGCTGTGAATATTGCTGCCATGAACATGGATGTTCATGTTGATTTATATTCCTTCAATATGTATCCAAATGCGGTAAAGGACATCAACATATCTGTCTTTTTGATATTGTGTAAACTTCCATTAAGATATTCCTATGGTTTGCACTAGTTTACAATGCCACAAAACCAAATATAGTTCCTGATTTATTTCAACCTATCCAGCATTTTATTTATTTGAGTGGTGATAGCTATTCTGGTGTGTAAGATAGGATCTCAGTGACTTTCCTCTTTATTTTCCTTCTTATTTTCTATTTGGATATGAATCTCAAACATTTCATTTATTTATTAAAGACTTACATTTGTACTTCATTCCTAATTAGTGTCTTTCTTTTTCTTTTGGTATTTGATCGATTTTTAAGATTTATAACATTTCATTTTTTCCCATTACAAATACTCATTTTAGTAAAAAGATTTTTTTTCATTACAGTTGTGCACAATTAACTAAAAACAACAGATTGTACGTTTTTATCACTGGATGTTTTTGTTTGTATTTACAGCCAGGAAATTGTTTCAATAAAGATGCTGAACTTCCTTCACTGATATACTGAAAGTATAGTATCTCATATTGGCCTAAACTAATCTCAGAATTAACAGGCACAGCCTGGGCCACCATAGTCTGGTCTAAGTAAAATCACTAACACAGTACAAACTGCATTTAAAGAGAGCAAAGTGCTTCATAAAAGTTAGAAGAAAGACATCACCTTCATGAAGCAAATATTAAAGTTCATAAGCAGACCTTTAGGAATCTGAATATCAAGAAGATCAAAGGATAAAAGTATTTAGAAGGACAACTTTAGAACTCAAACTTGGGGAGGTGGGACTAACAATAGATACCAAAACTCAATGCTGAAGGGCAAGAGTATTTCACCCCAAACCTCAGCTGGGTCTGACTCTCTCACACAACACACACACACACACACACACACACACACACACACACACACACACCCCTAGTGAGAAGTCTTTGCCAAAGTACAGGCATTCTAGACTTAGACTCCGAATACTCTGAAAGTATCCATTGTGAAGACCTCTACTGAAAGTACCCATTGTAAGTAGACTTTTACTGAAAGTTAGAACTCAGGTTCCTGGAAAAAACGTGAAATTTCACAATAACGTTCTGCCCATAACTCCCCTAGCAATAGCCATCAGCGGGTGACAGGAAATACCTAAAGCTACAGATTTTTTTTTTAATCTTTTAATTTTTTTTTACTTTTTAATTGTGAAAACATTGTACAGAGGGGTTACAATTACATGGGAAAGATAATGAGTACATTTCTTATCAAGCATTGTAGCCTCCTCCTTTGTTTCAACCTCCCATCACTTCCCATCCTCCCCCCACACTCATCGAATCCTCCCCCCCTTCCCCCCCACCAAAGTTGTAAAGTTCGTTTTTCCCCATAAGAACTTGTACATCTCATTGTTGCAATGGGTCCACCTGTATCCCTATTTAACGATTTTGTTATTTTTTTCCCTTCTCCTCCACAAATTATTGTTTATTGCTTAGCCTGCACTCGCTAGCCAATAAGATTGTTATAAGATTACCTAGTTAACTGAAGGGTCGGGGCTCTCACTTCTGACCCACTGCAATGGTGACAGTTGTGAGTCCAGGCTCGAGCTTGCAATAAATGACTCTAATGTGGTCACATGAGACTGGCTTCGTGGTGATCTTTGGGGATCGTTATCTAAGCACAAGACTAGTGTACACAGAGAACCCCAGGGGCAGCTGTACTGGGACAATGAAGCTTTTTTCCTCTTCTTTTTAGATAATCAATCATGATGTTGCAGTTGGCTCCACAGCTGCTCCACACCTGAGCAGGAGGAAGTAAAGGATGCCTTAGACTGCAGGACAGCTTTGTGTACCCCTGGATTTCTTTGTAAGAATGCAGTTTGTGATCCTCTAGGCAGGAGTCACCAAGCTGAAATGGGGGTATGCTTTGCCTGGAGGATGACACCCTGTGAGCCCTGCATTCATGGTGAAGCAGCCTGGAAAGCCCTGTGAACATCTCTGGGATGGCCTCTCAGTGGCTTGAAGAAGTTGACTCCTGTAGTTGGACATGGCAGGAGGCAGGAGGAGAGCAGGAATCCAGAAGATGGGAGAGGCACAGAAGCAAATGCACCTCTCCATTGAGACTCCTCGGCCATTCTAAGGAGGTTCACAACCCACACGTGGCCGCCACTGCACAGGTCCGCAAAGGCCCTACTTGTCTGTAGCAGTGCCTGATCCTGATCCAGAGCTGGAACTTCCCAAGTGGCCCTGAGCTTGGTTGGGCTGGAGCAGATCCTACCAGCCATGCTTCCTCTGCCCTTCTGTGTATAGCCTCCTAGCAACTGCCCAGGCTACAGCACCCACAACAGGCCACCTCATTGGGGCAGGCTGAGGCTGTGCTGACAATTCCTGGTGCCTGCTTCAAGGCAAGATCCAGACCTAGCCCACAGCAGAGCTGGCCCTCACTTCCAAGGGCATCGAAGGAGAGATGACAACCACAGGCCCAACCTTGCTGTCCTCACTGCCCCTAGAGTTTATCTATAAGTCCCTGCCTTTCTTCTTGAAATTCTTCAGGCATTGGTTGTCTTATTTTTCATTATCTATTTGGGTGGGACTGGAGACTTCTTCCTCTCCTCACCAAACAAACAGGCCCTAGCAAATTCACCCCAAATTCTACACCTCACAGACACTCCCCAGAACCCATCTGCCTTTAGGGCTGCTGCTGCATGATCTGTTAGCCAACTGCTTCTTCCTCCCTTCACAGCCTCTGTCAGGGCCTCCCCACCATCCTTTCCCCACCGCTCTTAGCTCCAACCAAAGCTCGGCCTCCCCTGTGGCCTCTTCCCTCTCCACACAGACCCCATTCCCAAGCCCAGCAGGGCCACTGCTCTAGGGAAAAGAACTGTGGGCCTGGCACAGCAGAATCAAAGTTGTCACAGTGTGAAGCCTGCTGAGAATTGGAGGCAGCATAGGTCTCTGATAACTGTCTTTCACTTCACTTACACATGTATTAATGTATTAATTTGGTATTTAATATTGGATCTCAGAACTTCTTATTAAGCTTTTGCAGAATAGCTAGTAGAATTATAGTCCCAAATTCGTATTGTCTCTTGTTTAATTCTTCCGAGATTCAGAGATATTTTAAGTAGATATAACCATCAGAAATTCTCATTTACATGACAGAGAGTTATTCAGAAAATATTTGCTTATGCATCTGTTATCAATTATTTCCAAGACTAGAAACTTTTAAAGTTCCAAATATTATAGGAAGATCTTTGATTCATGTTGAATGGATGTGAGTAGGTTGAGCTGTTGCATACATTCGTGTGTGTGTGTGTGTGTGTGCGCGCGCGCGCGCACGCACACGCGTGCACACGTGTGTATGAGGGGTTATATGTATCATTGAAATCAAGGACAAGGAACTTTTTTCCTTTTTCTGAGATATGCATTATGGTGTTTCTTTGTTGGTGGTAAGCTCTGATTTCTTGCTTTTGCCTGATGTGCACATTCCAGCTCAATTTTTCAATTAAACCTTCTTATTTAATATTGAGCATATAGTGCTCTGATATTGCTTTGTCTTTAATTTGTCATCTAGGATCTTCTTTTCCTCTTTAACTATTAACATTCAATATAAATTTTACCTCCTGACTGTTTTTCCCCTTTAATTTTCATCTTGAAATAAGAATTATAAGTCCTTTGATCTCTGTATTAATGAAAAAAACCATTTTGAATTTTCTGTTTAATGTAATAATACGTGGACACATTTGTTAGCAACAAGATCTTAAAATTTATTTTGTAGTGTTAGTTTTAAAAACCCTCCTCCATGTTTTTAGTATGGGGAGACAAACACTTCCTAGTATCAATGATAACAGTTTTATTCATTAAAATATCAGATAATTCATAATTTTGAATATGTCTAGTGGCAAATGAATACATTTGCTCAATAGATTTGCTTGATAGACCTGTGCACAAACATACCACTCATAAGGGCTGAGAAGGTGGATCAGTTGTAGACAGCTTACCTTGAATGCACAAGACCCTGGGTTTGATTCCTCAGCACCACCTAAGCAGAAAAAGGTAGAAGTGGTACTGTGGCTCAAGTGGTAGAGCACTAGACTTGAGCTGAAGTGTTGAGGGATGGCAACCAGGCCCAGAGTTCAGCACCAGCCACAAATTAAATCAATAAATAAAACTTATACTCAAGTACATAAATTTCAAAGATTTATTATCATTTTAGTTAGGGGCAGGGTGCCTAGATATAGCAGACCTTTGTCACAAAGCTTTAAGGAGGATTCAACAACTGACAAGTACTAAAAACAAAAAGTAAAACTTTAGCTCTGACAACAACATATAGAATCGCCACTCAAAGAGAAAGAGGTACTAAGAATGAAATACTTTTTTATAACATTTCTTAAGAGATTCTGGTTCTACATTAATTATCATATAATGTGACCTTCAAAAACTCCAGGTGAACCTGAGTCTTAAGGACCTCTACAAAAACTGGAATAGAGAATCATCAACCTGGATTTTTCAAATGGTTTTTGTTAAGGTAGTGTACATACAGATCACCATTTAATAAGTCGCTAATGAGTTCACTTCTTGTTGACAATCCCATCACTTTGTTCTCTCTCTGATTTTCCATCCTGTCCCTGTCCACAAGTTTAGCTCATTGTGAATATAATATCTACAGAGTGCAACTGCTGCATTGGTTTCCCTGTTCTCCTTGAATTTCTGTGGCTCCTTCAATGTCCGTAAAAGGATAAACAAGAACAGAAATATCCCTGTTGTTTCCAATTCCTGGAATTCATTTCAATATAAATACCAGTAGTTTTATGAGAGTGTCAGACTCTGTCCACACATCCTGAACACTTATACTTCCTGCACCTAGTCATAACTCCCACTGGATTCATAGGTCCATAAAGTAATTCTTTTCATTTTCCACACAGGAAGAACCTGAGTGTCAGAAAGATTAAGTAACTTACTGGAAATACTGGGCTGAGCATAGTGGCTCAGATCTGAAGATCATAGTTTGAAACTAACTCAGGTTGACATATCCATTACATGTTTATCTCCAGTTTGAGGCAAGCTGGACATCAAAGTATCCCATCCTAGCTACAAGAGTCTGGATATCCCGAGCTACAAAGAGAAGTTGGAAGAGCATCAGCAAATGCTCTTGCCCTATTCTAGAGAGTGGCTTGATGCCAGCTTAGGGTATAACTTCACCAGTGATGGGGAGTAAAACAGGCGTGGTTATTAAAAAAGCACTGGTCTGAAGCCACAAAATAAGGACCCCAGTCTGTGTGGACCAAAATGTCTCTAGCATGAGGTTCTTTTTAAATTAACAGGCACGATTTTCGATTTTTGCAGAGTGGGATGGTGTATAGTTTCAGGCAATGTCTACTATGTCAGGTAATCCAGTCTGCTCTTTCACATGTTACCCAATAGCCAGGTTTCAACACAAATGACTTCAATGAGATTGTTAAAATTATACTGTGACTTTTACCTCTAATGAATCAAAATTCTGGCAAATGATTTCTGACTTCCAGATGTTCACACAACATTTCTCATGATTTTTCTACTAGTTTTGTCTTTATTATTGATGTTTATACTACTTTTTTGTTGTTTTCTTTTGTGTATATACCATTTTTAGGGCTTGAACTCAATGTTTAATGGTCTCTGTTGTATTTTTTGCTCATGGCTTATGACACGCCATTCCTTGAGCCATATCATCACCTTCTGCTTCCTGCTGGATAATTGGAGATAAGTTTTCACATTTTTGTCTGTTTGGACTGGTATTGAACTAAAATATTCAGGTCTTAGCATCCTGAGTTTCTATAATTCTACACATGAAAAGCTAACACCAAACTTTCCTATACTGTTATTTTAATTATGTGTTAGAAGAAAGTGGAAGTATATTTGTGCTGTGTGCAATTTTCAAATACAAGTTTGAATCAATTTGATATATAATTATTATCAATTTTAAGTTAAATCAAAGAATATTACACATTCCAAAGAAATATAATTGAAAAAGTGCATAATCATTTTCTTTAAACATGTAATGGAACTATGAATTTCTCTCACTTTACAATTCATGTTTGATATAACTTTAATTAACAGACTACCATGACTAAAAGTAAATATATTAATTTTATACTACAAGAAGCAAAGTTATTATAGTTAAGAATAGATATTTCATCATAGCCAGAAGATAAGTTTTTGAGCATTCTCACTATAAAGAAGTGTTACATGCAGAATTTAATGGATATGATGTAGATTGATCATTAAAAAACATATAAATGAATGGGATTACCACTCCATACTTCATAAATGTGTAAAAAATAATTATATAGCTAGGCGTCAATGGCTCATGCTTGTAACCCTAGCTACTAAGGAGGCTGACAAGTGAGAATCATGTTTATTTTTTATTTTTTATTTTTATTGTGAGCATACTGTACAGAGGGCTTATAATTACATGGGCAAGATAATGAGTACATTTCTTATCAAGCATTGCAGCCTCCTCCTTTGTTTACCCTTCACATCCCTTTCCAGCCTCCCCCGCCCCAACACCCAATCCTCCCCCTCCACCAAAGTGGCAAAGTTCGTTTTCGACATGACAACTTGTACTTCTCATTGTTGTTACGGGTCCACCTGTATCCTTAAATGACTTGTTTTTCCCCTTCTCCTCCACAAATTATACCGACATCAAATATAATGAAAGAAGGGGTTTTATTGTGCGGGAGGGACATACAAAGCAACAAAGAAATAATCTTATAAATGTGTTAGAAACAAATGCATGAAAGAAAAAAAAACATTTAAAATACATATCTTGTAATACCTGTTTGGTCAAGTTGGTCAAAATCACACCATGAGTATATCTTAAAAGTATATCCAATTTAAGAGGTCAAATACATATTTTGTACTGACAGTCATCTTACAGCAATAACTTACTACCTAATTATATGTGTATCTTCTTACCTAACATATACTAAGAGCTGAAAGTGATCTCTTTTATCTAACTTAATGATGTAAATGTTTTGATTATGATGATGTTATTATTTGACAAATAAAATGAGCAGAATGGTGGTTCCACTGAAATGACAGGACCTAACACTGATGAATAACAACATTGCAACACAGCTTTTTTAGCCTCACTCTGTCCACATTGGCAAGCAACATTGCAACCGCACACACACACACACACACACACACACACACACACACACACACACATACACACACATGTGTGCACATGTACACACACATGTACATGCATGCCAAACTCAGGGCTTGTTGTACAAAAAAGTTCGAATAAAATATTAGTGATTAGGAAAAATGATAATTTGACTTATTACAAAATAATACATAATCCAAACACCACGGTTGTTACAATTTTCCTGTCTCTCCACATGTGACCACTTAATTCATTTTTAGTTCATTCATTCATTCATTCTTTCATTCATTAGTTTGGTGCTAATACTAGAGCTTGAACTCAGGGCCTGGCTCTGTCCCAGAATTTGTTATTTTTTTTTGTTTTAGTTTTCTCAAGGCTAGCATTTTACTGCTTATACTACAGGGCCATTTCTAGATTTTGTTGGTTACTTTCAAACGATATTCTAATGGACGTTTTTTGTCTGGTTTCAAAGCACAATCATCAGAATTCATCTTTCTGATAAGGTAGGATTAAAGACCTGAGCCACCTGTGTGGCTCCTACATTTTCCTCTACTTATGTAATGCACATACTTAGATATTAATTTAAAACTGAGAACATAGAAGCAAGATGTACAGTGATGATATTGTCCTGTCAGAAATTCAAGTTAGTAATGTAAATTTCTTCTTAAGATCATACACAAAAAATACTTAAGAAGAAATCTGATGATGATGATGATGTGTGTGTGTGTGTGTGTGTGTGTGTGTGTGTGTGTGTGCTGTTGCAATATGTTCCACAAATAAGCATTGTGCAGGGGTGTCCAGCCATTCATAGTTATGTCATGAATATCTGCCTTGAGATACCAACTCATGGACATAGTCTAGGTGTCCACTCTAGGCTTCCCGATGAAGAGGGGTATACTCATCCTCATCCCTAGTATTCATATGATTGGCATTTTTGGAAAGTAGTCTCTGCACTGTAGTAAGCTGCAAGGCAAGCACACTACCACTGAGCCACCTTCCCAGCCCACGGATTAAGATTCTTCTCTTTATGTAGGCGACTAAAAACGTATTTACTAATTTCTATATATAAATATTATTTCCATCTCTTTTAAAAAATAAAAAAAAATTTTGCTCTGTAAATTGATTAGAAGCATGGATTTTGTGGCTAGTTAGGTCATTGCATATCTGTATCTCTTTTCCTCTTTCTTTTTCATGGTTCTCATAGACAATATGGTTGCTCATAATTATCCTAATTTATTTTGCTTTTATATTTTTGGTTGCATCATTTCACTTTCTGCTCTGCCATTTCCCGAAACAGCACCACACAAATAGAAAAATCCAGAAGTGTTTCTGTGGCTCAAGTGGTAGAGTGCTTGCCTTGATTTGAAGAGCTAAAGGACAGTGCCCAGGCCCAGAGTTCAGGTCCCACAACTAATTTAATAAAAATAAATCTAAATACTTGATAATTCTGCTAACAGATCTGACTGAAATCAGGTGAATTACACTTCTCCTGTACAATGAAGGAATAGGTCCAGGCTAGGAAATCAACTAGAGAAGGCAGGCAGATTGTATCTGTGACAAAACTTTGTGGAAAATGGAATCGCGGATTACTTACTGGTGATTCACTTGCAGTTGAACCATGATTCTGAACTATTCCTTCTGATTGTGAACTATTGTTTTGATCATTATATTCTCCAAGAAGAAAAAGTGAAATTTAATTGATAGCAAAGGGCTACTAATACATTTTGACTTCTCATTAAGCATCTTCAATCATCAAAATCACCTGAAGACAATAGATAGGCCTATTTGTAGATGAAAACAAGTGTATTTTAGAAAAACAAGAATTGGGGAGTTCTGGGAAGATGGTGGAAGATAAGCTGGATTCTAAGTAAGCTCTCGCATAGAAAGCAGTTTTAGAGTTCCAGTGAACAGTCCTAAGCCAGAGAATTACACGAAGTGTGCCATCACAGGAGAGAGAGCTAGGCCAGAGAGGGAAAACCCAGGCAAGGAGACACTTCTGAGCTCTTGCCAGCAGCCACCGGGGGGGCGGGGGGGCGGCAGCTCTGGCGATGGCGGGGAAGCACAGAGCCTACCTAAACCACAGAAAGTACAGGACGAAAGAGCCAGACACAGCAGGTGAGCAGATTCTACTCAACACCAGCAAGAACCAACAAAGAGCAGACATCTTCATCCTGCAGTTTGCAGACCAGAGAAGACCCAAGAACCAAGATTCAGCGTGAGTAGAAGCCTGACATCCTCACTCCTCAGGAAGCAGAGGAGGGAAGGCCACCCCCCCCCAGCACCAGAGATCTCCATCTTGGATACCTACAAAGCTCAGAGGAGCTGTTAGCTCCAACTCAGGCCTTGGAATAAAACGAGTCATTTAGCAGGTCACAACAGCAGCATGACCTGCCAGACTCAGCTCCACCCAGGGAAAAGTCACCCAGCTTGGGCGCCAGCCCTTGGAGTGGCTTTCTCCACTGGTTAATCAGAGCCAGAGGCTGCCACTCCCTCTAGCAGCCTCGACAGTCAATTGAAATTCATTAAACAGAAGCCCTGAGAATGGCTCCAGGCTGGGCTCTGTGAGTTTTCACAAACTAGCCCCCGGGAAAAGCTACTGTTTGTTGAAAGGCCTCAACTCTACCCAGAACCTAGCCTCAGCACTGCATCCCCCTCTTTTCTGATACTCAAAGCAGATCTGCCTCCCAATGAACCAGCCTGGGAAGAGGATCGCCAAATCCTGGGTAAAGCAGAGCATTTTTCTGCCTGTTCGAACAAACAGACTTAAGAAACCAACCAAGCCACAGGACCACAAGCAGACCAGAGACTCCAACAAGAGGCTGGTTATGGACACAAGGGAGATACAGGACTTTTCCCACTCCTCCAAAAAAAAAAAAAATCAAAGAACTTTTTTTTCTTTCTTCTTCTTCTTTTTTTTCATTTTTTATTTTTGGTACCTTCTATAAAAATTTTTTTTGTCTAAAACTTTTTTTTAAATCTTCAATCATTACCTTTTTTGAAAAAAAATTGTTTTCCAGAAACATTTTTTTCCTCTTATAATTTTTATTTTACGAATAAGTGAGTGTGCATTTTTCTTTCTTTTTTGGTTTTATTTCTCTTTTTTTGTCTTTTTTAATTATCTTTTTGTTTTTTGCTTAGCTCTACTGAACTTCTCATCTTTTTCTTCTTCCTTTCTTATCCTCTTCACCTCTCTTCTCTTTCGTTCTTCTTTTTTTTTTTAATTTAATTTTATTTTATTTGAGAACATACTGTACAGAGGGGCTACAATTACATGAGCAGGATAATGCATACATTTCTAACCAAGCATTGCAGCCTCCTCCTTTGTTTACCCTTCACCTCCCTTCCCAGCCTCCCCCCTCCCCCCACCCAATTATACCCCCCTCCCCCCCCACACCGACATTGTAAGGCTGGTTTTGACATGACATTTTGTACTTCTCTTTGTTGCAACAGGTCCACCTGAATCCTTAAACGACTTGTTTGTCCCCATCTCCTCCACATGTTATACTGACATCAAATATAGTGAAAGCGGGAGTTACACTGTGGGGGAGGGACATCCAAAGCAACAAAGAAATAATCTTATAAATGCGTTAGAAATAAATGCATGAAAGAAACGAAAACATTAAAATACATATTTAAGGGTTCATTTTCGTAACATCACATTATCTGACATTCTTGTCCTGCACATCCTCAGATAAACCCGTAGTTGACTATTAGACCCTACCCACATTGTGTACACACTTAATCCAAAAAATTATTACTCAAGTCAAAACCTCTAAGACTTAAATTCCTTAATAGCAGTACTACCTCTTTATTCCTATATAATATTTTAAGCATTTTTCTTTTTAAGTTTTTCACATCTCTTTTATATCCCTCCCATTCCCTCAATAAATTCTCGTTCTTATCTAAATAGATTGTTATGGTTCTACATAATTTTATTAATTTTTACCTTTCTATTTTTTCTGGTCTTTTCTTTTCCCTTTCCCTTTCTTCTTTTATTCTCTCTTTCTAATTTCATCCTACCCAACCTATTTCCTGCTTTCAGGTTAGGACTTAGTTAAGTCTCCCTGAGCCTCCCCACATCAATCTATTTCTATTTTTTACCCACATCTCTCCTTAACACTAATAATTTCTGGTCTTCCAAATTCTTCTTTGCAGTTCGTAGCCCATTAATGTATACTTGTTTGATGGTGAATAGATGTATATGTTGAACTAGATTGTATCTGTAGACTATTGACTATGCAAATTCAGAGTTGGGTTGATGCTTGCCTTAAGATAGGGCTCTAGCACAAAACTGGTGCTATTTTCATCTCAAATGGGCAGAGTAAGCCAGAAAAACACAAGAAAAATGGCAAATCCGGGTATCTCAATTCCCAATCTTGATAATCGGGGGACAGAACACATAATGAATAATCCGGAGGAGAATTCACAAATAGCTCTACAAACACTGCTGGCAAACATGATAAATGGAAAGATTGAAAGCATACAAAGGACTCTGTATGAGCGTGTAGGGGGAGAGAGTAGGCAATCCAAAAGTTTATACAAGAATATCATAAGCGTGAGGAAGCTACTCAAAAACTGATATAGGATTTGCCTAAGCAGCTTGAGAACACTCAAATAGAAAGGCAGGAACAGCGTTAGCAGGCTGAGAACACTCAAAGAGAACTACAGGAGTCCCACGACCGGGAGGAAGCTAAAAAAAAGAGTAATACAGGAATTGAGAGAGCAGGAAGAGAATACACAAAGATCACTAAAGGCATTCATGGAATCCATTACCAAAGAGCTGAATTAAGTCAGGGATACCACAAAGGGAATGCTGAATGGAAACCAACAGAAGGAATGGGAGTCCAAGGAAACCATAACCAATCAATTAACTGATCTGAGAATAAACACTGAACATCAAATTAAGGAGGTAAAGAAGTTCATAAAAGATCTAAAACAAAGCTTCAACAAAGAATTTGAAGCCATCAAAGCTGACCAATTAGAAGGAAAAGAAATAAAAAACAAAGTAGAAAGTCTTGACAGCAGGTTAGACCATGCAGAAGATCGAATCTCAGGGATTGAAGACAGGCTAGATATTATAGAGAAAGAACATACAACCATCCAAGACAAGTCCAAGAAATATGATAGATCTATTCAACACTTGGAAGACACCATCAGAAGGCCTAATCTAAGGATGATATCTGTAGAGGAGCACCTAGAAACAGAAGTTAATGGCCTAGAAAATTTGTTTAACAGGATCCTAGCAGAGAACTTCCCAAACATGCAAATAGATAGGCCTATTCAGATACAAGAAGCTTTTAGAACTCCAAACAGACCAGACCAGAATAGGACATCCCACTGTCTCATTATAATCCACAGGATCAACACAGACCAAGGAAAAGATCCTTAAAGCTGTCAAGGAGAAAAGATTAATCACCTATAAAGGGAAACCAATTAGAATCCCCTCAGATTTCTCAGCAGAGACAATCAAAGCAAGAAGAGCCTAAAAACAAACAACTATCAACCAAGAATACTGCACCCAGCTAAACTCTCCTTCATAACTGAAGGCCAAATAAAAACCTTCCATAACAAAGAAAAATTAGCACAATACATCTCCACCAAACCAGCCCTACAAAAGATTCTTAAAAATGTCCTACACATAGAAAACCAACAAGACCACAAAAAAGGCCAACAAACTGCACCCTAACTGAGAATCCAAGAACCATAGGAAGAACCCAGTTTTTGCAGCCCCCAAGAAGGTAGATAACATGGGAGGAACTCCCAAATACCTCTCAGTCCTTTCTCTTAAGGTTAACGGACTGAACTCTCCAATTAAGCGACACACACTGTCTAGTTGGATTAAAAAACAAGATCCTTCTATCTACTGCCTTCAGGAGTCATATCTTGCCCGTAAAAACAAACACATTTTCAATGTTAAAGGTTAGAACAAAATCTACTAGCAAACAACCCCTATAAACAGGCGGGAGTTGCAATTCTAATATCAGATAAAATAGACTTCAAATTAAAATTATTGAGAAGAGATAAAGAAGGTCGCTACATACTAATTATGGGATCTCTCCTTCAAGATGATATCTACTCGCCAAACAATGGAGCACCCACATTTATCCAAGAAACACTACTTTCCTTCAAATCACATATAAATCCAAAGACATTAATTGTTGGGGATTTTCACACACCACTCTCCCCACTAGATAGATCAATTCGGTAAAAACTCAACAGAGAAACCACAGAGCTAAACAGCTGCATATATCAATTAGATTTAACAGATATCTACCGAATATTTCACCCAGCAGCATCAGAATACACGTTTTTCTCACCAGCACAAGAAACATTTTCCAAAATAGACCACATTTTAGGCCACAAAAAAGACTTGTATAAACTCAGAAACATTGAATTTATACCTTGCATTTTCTCTGACCACAAGGGAATAAAATTAGAACTCGACACCAAAAGCCACCAACGAAAGTCCGGTATCACAGGGAGACTGAACAACACACTACTGAATCACAAGTGGATCATGGAAGAGATTAGAAAGGAAATTCAAATATTCATGCTATTCAACAAAAATGAACACACAAATAACCAGCTCCTCTGGGACACAGCAGTTCTCAGAGGCTATTTTATAGCTCTGAGCTCAGCAAGATAAAGCCCAACACAGTAGACGGAAAGAAATAATTAAAATTCAATCAGAATTAAATGAATTAGAATCCAAAAAAACTGCAGAATGAATCAATGAAACAAAAAGTTGGTTCTTTGAAAAAATTAACAAAATTGACAGTACCTTAGCAAATCTATCAAAAAAAAAAGAAGGGAACACACCCAAATAAATAAACTCGGAGATGAGAATGGAAACATCACCACGGAAACAACCAAGATTCAGAAGATTATAAGGGAATACTTCTCAAAACTTTATGCTAATAAGTTTGAGAACTTGACAGAAATGGACCTTTTCCTAGAAAATATTGACATGACAAAACTAAACGAAGATGAATTAACAGGCCCATATCAAGCATTCAAATAGAAACAGCAATAAGAGACCTCCCAGCTAAGAAAAGTCCAGGACCAGATGGTTTTACAGCGGAATTCTACAAGGTCTTCAAAGCAGAGCTCACACCAATACTCCTCCAACTCTTCAATGAAATTGAAAGAGAAAGTTCAATACCGAACACATTCTATGAATCCATCATAACCCTCATCCCAAAACCAGGCAGGGACTCATCAAAGTAAGAGAACTATAGACCCATTTCTTTGATGAACATTGATGCAAAACTTCTCAACAAAATTTTGGCCAATCAACTTCAACAATTCATCCAAAAACTCAAACACCACGATCAAACAGGATTCATTTCAGGGATGCGAACCTGGTTCAATATACGCAAATCAATTAATATTATTCATCACATCAACAGGGGCAAGAGAAAGTACCACATGGTTATCTCAATACATGCAGAAAAAGTATTCGACAACAACCCTTTATGATGAAGGTTTTGGAAAAATTAGGAATCCATGGAACATCCTCAATACAATAAATACTGTATATGACAAACCTACAGCCAGCATTATACTTAATGGTGAAAAACTAAAGCCATTTCCTCTTAACTCAGGAACAAGACAAGGATGTCCACTCTCTCCACTTCTCTTCAGTCTAGTATTAGAATGCCTAGCTACAGCAATAAGACAAGATGCAGACATAAAGGAGATCCATATAGGGAAAGAAGAAACAAAACTCTCCCTCTTTGCAGATGATATGATCTAGTATTTAATGAATCCCATAGACTCAACTCCCAAATTACTCAAGCTGATTCAAAACTTTGGCAAAGTAGCAGGTTATAAAATTAACCCTCAAAAATCAATGGCTTTCCTATATGCCAACAATGAGAAAAGTGTGGCTGAAATTAGGAAAGCAACTCCATTTTTAATAGCCCCACAAAAAATAAAATACCTAGGAATTAACTTTACCAAAGAAGTGAAGGAACTCTATGATGAAAACTTTAAAATCTTGAAAAAGGAAATCAACACAGAACTTAAAAAACGGCAAAACCTCCCATGCTCCTGGATTAGAAAGATTTACATCGTGAAAATGGCAATACTTCCCAAGGCTATCTACAAATTCAACGCGATACCTATCAAAATTCCACCCTCATTCTTCAAGGAAATAGAAGAGGCAATCCAAAAATTCATATGGAACAATAAAAGACCCTGAATAGCAAAAACGCTCCTCAACGGAAAGAACACTGCTGGCGGAATATCAATACCAAATTTCAAATTCTACTATAAAGCCATAGTAATCAAAACTGCTTGGTGTTGGCATACGAACAGACCTCAGGACCAATGGAATAGAATTGAAAACCCAGAAATGACCCTACAGACCTATCGCCATCTAATCTTTGATAAGGAAGCTAAAACAATAGAATGGAAGAAAGACAGCCTCTTCAGTAAATGGTGCTGGCAAAATTGGTTAACTACTTGTAGAAAAATAAAGCTAGATCCTTATATATCACCCTGCACCAGAATCAACTCCAAATGGAAGAAAGACCTCGAAGTCAAAGCAGGGGGATAGGAGAAACCCTATGTCTCCTTGGCTCAATCCGAAATTTTCTGAATAGAGACCCAGAAACACAACAAATCAAAGAAAGGTTGGACAAATGGCATTGCATAAAGTTGCAGAGCTTCTGCATGGCAAAGGACATAGCTAGCAAGATCAATAGAAAGCCCACGGATTGGGAGAAGATCTTCACTAGCCATACAACAGACAAGGGTCTTATATCTAAAATATACTTGGAACTCAAAAAATTAAATCCCCCAACAATAAATCCTCAAAGAAACAACTGCCCATTATATAAGTGGGCGAAAGACTTAAAGAGAAACTTCTCTGAATAAGAAAGAAGGATGGCCAATAGACACATGAAGAAATGCTCAACATCCCTAGCCATAAAAGAAATGCAAATCAAATCAATATTGAGATAACACCTCACTCCAGTTAGAATGGCAAAAATCAAGAACTCTAACAACAACAGATGCTGGAGGGGATGTGTACAGAAGGGAACGTTACTTCATTGTTGGTGGGAATGTAAACTTGTTCAACCACTTTGGAAAGCAGTATGGAGGTTCCTGAAAAGACTTCACATAGAGCTCCCCTATGACCCAGCAATCCCACTTTTGGGCATTTACCCAAATGTTTACAAACAAGACCACACTAAAGCTAACAGCACAACTATGTTTATTGCAACATTATTTACCATAGCTAAGATATGGAACCAACCCAGATGTTCCTCAGTAGATGAATGGATCAAGAAAATGTGGTTTATATACACAATGGAATTCTATGCCTCCATCAGAAAGAATGACATTTCCCCATTTGTTAGGAAATGGAAAGACTTGCAAATATTTATATTAAGTGAAGTAAGCCAAGCCCAATGAGTCATAGGCCCCACGGTTTCCCTTATTTTCAATATCTAGTATATGTATGAGTCAATCAGAGAAGGTCGGATAAGGTGATATTAGGAAAATGAACCCTTAGATATGTATTTAAAAGTTTTTTTTCTTTCATGCAGTTGTTTCTAACACATATAAAAGATTATTTCTTTGTTGCTTTGTATGTTCCTCCACCACAGTATAACCCCTGCTTTCAGTGTATTTGATGTCGGTATAATTTGAAGAGGGGATGGTGAAAAACAATTCATTTAAATAAGGATACAGATGGATCCGTTTCAACAATGAGAAGTACAAGTTGTCATGTCGAAAACGAACTTTACAACTTTGGTGTGGGGGTAGGTTTGGGTGGGAAGTAGGGGGAGGCTGGGAAAGGTTGTGAAGGGTAAACAAAGGAGGAGGCTACAATGCTTGATAAGAAATATAGTCATTATCTTGCCCATGTAATTTTAACCCTTCTGTACAGTATGTTCACAATAAAAATTTAAAAAAAATTCAGAATGGTATAGCTATTTAAAAAAAATCAAGAATTTAGGTAGTCATACAAAGGACTTCTATTTTACTACTGCATTATACATTTTTTCTAATGTTGGATACCAACTTTACAAAGCTATTAGAAAGCTCTTAAAGCCTTTATATTGAATAGTGATTTCTTTTACACTATAACATGGTATTTCCCAAGTCATTGACATAGAAGGCATTGTTTCCTATTTTCTCATTCCTAGAATAAGCTGCACATGAAGACCCCACTGGTCCTCATTTTCAGAGTGTACTTTTGAATACTGAGGAAAATCATTTCTCTGCTCTCTATCAATTCTCTACTATCCAGTTAGAATAATTCAAAATAGTAAAAATGGAAAAAGAGAAATTAAATCATGGTGAAAAAACATATGCAGGTTTAGGGAGCCGAGGCGAGACTCCGCCCACTCCCTTGCAGTTTTGAGGATTACCACTCCAGACGGTGCTTGGTGGGACGCCTGGGCTGTGCGCGCGTGCGCGAGCCAGGTAGTGTCCCCAGCCAATCCCATGACACCTGGTGACGGTAAAAGGCAGGCGACCAACAATAGAAAGACCTGTGTTCCAATTCCCTATATAAGCGGCTGTATTTTGGGTGCACGCTCTCTCGCGCCCAAGCTCTCCTACAACTAAAAGGCTCTCCAATAAAGCGTGATCTGAGAAGACTCCTGGTGTGGTGGTCGTTCTTCCTCGCTGGTCGAGTAGACGGTCGTTACAACTGGTGCCGAAACCCGGGAACAAACCAGGGACGGGACCCGCGCGAGAGGCCGAACCAGAGCCAGAACTCAACACGCGGAGAGGAGACGTCGGTAAATATCCCCCGGTATGCTGTTCACTGTAGATTTAGATATTTATTGGTTGCTTGCATTGCTTCTTCCCTTGTGGCTTGTCTTTTTGATGGTGCGCAGTTGCCTGGAGGAGGGAGGGTTTGATTTAATCCAGGAAGGACGCAAAGTACTAACGCAGCATCAGGATAGTCTATCAGAGTCAGTATACAGTAATGGGGAGGAAAAGAGGCCTAAAAGAAAAAGGGAAAAAAGACAGAAGGATCCTAAAGAATTATAGCGAGAGGGGCTGCAGCCCTCACAAAAGGAGAAGGGTTTCAGAGAGGAGGGGGTCTCAAGGAGACTCCCTTGCCCTTCTTTAAGAGCAAACCGGTTCTCAGCCCTACACGTGGAAGGGCGGGACCAAGAATATAGTAATCTTGTGAGTGACTCAGAGGAAGAAATGTTAGAGGAGGAGGGATAGCAGCTCGATCCAGCTGATAGTGAAGAGTTAGAAGAGGCTGCGGCGGAGCACGTGGCAGACAGATATGGAGGGTGGCGCCCCCTAGGGGTGGGAGTACCGCAACAGCCAGGGAGAGGAAATGGAGCTGGCCCTCACCCGTCGGCCCCCCGCCGTGCCTGCCGGCAGGGAAGAGTCACTTTATTAAAGAAAATACCTGGTCGCAGCTGGCAGCTGCTTTCCCAGTTTTTGAAAATCCGATTACTGCTGAAAGAAATTTTGAGCCGGTTTCCTACTCCCAGCTTAAGGATTTAGTTGAGGCAGTCCGGACTTATGGAGTGACGGCTAATTATACCACTGCCTTGCTCCGAAGACTGACCTTCAATGCCATGACACCCACGGACTGGTTTGAGGTAGCCCGTACCTGCCTTAATCATGGGCAGTACCTCGATCTCCGGTCTATTGTTCAAGACAAGGCTCAAGCCCAATACAGACAAAATGTCCGTGACGGGCACACGGACTGGACCGTAGACATGCTTCTCGGGCAGGGAATCTACTCGGTAGACCAGACAGGATATCCCTTTGAAGTATACCGCCAGGTAAACGAGGTTTTTTACATGTCCTGGCGAGCCCTCCCAAACAAGGGAGAGGTGGCTGGCAATCTAACAAAAATCATGCAGGCCCCTAATGAGCCATTTTCTGATTTTGTTGCCCGTATGCTAGAGACAGCCAAGCGGGTGTTAGGAAATCTGGAAACAGCCATGCCATTTGTACAACAAATCATTTTTGAACAAAGCACCAAGGAATGTCAGAGGGCAATTACCCCAGTAAGAACCCAAAGCCTAGAAGCTTGGTTAAAAGCCTGCAGAGAAGTAGGTGGCCCCCTGACCAATGCGGGGCTGGCAGCTGCTGTCTTGTCGGCTGCCGGGGCCGCAAAAGATAGTAAAGGAAAAGGGTGTTTCCGGTGTGGTCAGTTGGGACATTTTAGACAGCAATGCCCACAAAATGGTGGTCCTGCACAAAACATACCCAGGCCGCCAAGGACTCCAGGAGTGTGTCCTCGTTGTAAAAAGGGAAAGCATTGGGTCAACGAATGCAGGTCAGTTAGAGACATCAATGGACATTTTATCCCCCAAATTACTCCAAACACTAATTCGGAACAGGAGCCAAAAAACGGAGAGAAGGGCCCTCGTCCCCAGGGCCCGAAAGTTTATGGGGCATTTCAGACTCTGGCTCCCGGACAGCACCTGCTACAACCCCCCAGCCAAGAAGAGCAACCTCAGGCTCCGCAGGGTTGGACCTCTGTGCCACCTCCGGACGGGTATTAACACAGCAGATGGGAGTCCAGATTGTGGAGACAGACATGACAGGACCCCTAGATGAAGGCACTGTAGGAATAGTTTTAGGACGCTCCTCCTCCACAATGAGAGGATTAATAATTTTCCCGGGAGTAATTGACCCTGACTATACGGGGACTATCAAGGTCCTCTGCCATGTCCCCCATGGAGTGGTGTCCATTTCTCCCGGGGATAGAATTGCACAGCTCCTGCTTTTGCCTTCTCTTCATGGCAACTTCCCTGCTAAGGAGATAGAGAGAGGAGATAAAGGGCTAGGCTCCACTGGAGTCGACCTTACATGCCTGTCCATAACTTTAGACCAAAGACCCATGCTAACTCTCCAAGTGGAAGGGAGAAGATTTGAGGGATTGGTGGATACAGGGGCAGATCGAAGCATCATCCAAAGAGGGGAGTGGCCAAAGCAATGGCCAACTCAGAAATCCTCCCAGACCTTACAAGGGCTGGGCTATGCCGATGCCCCACAGTTAAGTGCAAAAGAATTGACTTGGAGAACAGACGAAGGCCAGGTTGGAAAAATGCAGCCATTTGTGGTAGACGTCCCTGTCAATCTTTGGGGAAGAGATGTGCAGCAACAGCTGAAGCTAACTTTAACTAATGATTATTCTGAGGCCAGTCAGAATATGATGAAACAGCAAGGATTTGTGCCAGCCTTGGGGCTTGGTCGGCGTCTCCAAGGACACAAGGAGCCGATAGAGCCACTTCCTAAACAGGACAGGAAGGGTTTGGGTTTTTCTTAGGGGCCTCTGAAAACAAAGCTTCCACTGAAGGTGTGGTACCCATACCTTGGTTAACGCAAAAGGCGGTGTGGGTTCCTCAGTGGCCCCTCTCTCGAGAAAAATTGGAAGCGGCTCAAACTCTTGTCCAGGAACAGCTGCAGCTGGGGCATGTTGAGCCTTCAGTGTCATCTTGGAATACCCCAATTTTTGTGATCAAAAAGGCCTCCGGAAAATGGAGATTATTACATGACCTTAGAGCAGTAAATGCCCAGATGCAAATTATGGGACCCATCCAAAGGGGACTTCCACTGCCCTCTGCTTTACCTAGAGAGTGGCCTATTTTGGCTTTAGACATTAAGGATTGTTTTTTTTTCCATACCTCTTTATGAAAAGGATAGGGAGCGCTTTGCCTTTACTTTGCCCTCGGTTAATCATGAAACTCCGGATGCTCGCTATCAGTGGAAAGTTCTCCCCCAAGGGATGGCTAATAGCCCAACAATTTGTCAATTGTTCGTGGGGGCTGCATTAACCCCTGTTAGGGAAAGATTTCCAAAAGTACGGATTGTCCATTATATGGATGATATCTTGTTGGCTGCTCCCTCGGTAGAGACTCTTCATAAGGTGTTTGGGCAGGTAACGGAGACCTTAGCTAATAAAGGATTAATTATTGCCCCTGAGAAGGTTCAGCAGACTAGTGTTGTTCAATTTCTGGGAACCATTGTTTCTCCTACTGAGAATAAACCACAAAAACTTTCCATTCGAACTGGTCGTCTTAAAACACTTAATGATTTTCAGCAATTGGCAGGAGATATTAATTGGATAAGGGGGTTTCTTAATCTCCCTCGGTCAGAGTTGTTACCTTTATTTGCTATTTTGGAGGGCGACCCTGAAGTCACCTCCTCTAGATCCCTGACACCTTTAGCACTAAATTCCCTACAAAAGGTTGAGGCAGCTTTGTCTAGGGCTCAACTTTCACGGGTTGATTTAAAATTACCTATTGATTTATGTATATTAAAAACAAAAAATTATCCCACGGGGGTTCTTTGGCAAAATGGCCCCTTATTGTGGCTCCACGGCAATTCTGTGGGAGCAAAAACTGTTCAATATTTTCCTGAATTAGTGGCTAAGCAGGCAATTTTGGGTATGAAGTATTGTTTAATGCACTTTGCAAAAATTCCAGATAAATTAATTATTCCATACACCCGTGAGCAAGTTGAAATTTTAGCAGCCACAGTGGATATGTGGGCAATTCTTGTTTGCTCATTTCCAAATGTAATTGATAATCATTATCCTAAGCATCCTCTGCTTGCCATAGTTAACAAAAATTTAGTGTATTTTCCTGTTGTCACTTCAAAGGAGCCCTTGGCTGATGCTCTAACCATCTTTACGGATGGATCAAAATCTGGACAAGGTGCCTTTTTTGTTCAAGGACACAAACAGCCGGTAGTTTTTAATTTTCGGCCGAATGTCCCACAGGCTGTTGAATGTTTAATTGTGCTTGAAGTTTTTAAAAGATTTGATCAACCTTTTAACTTATTTTCTGATTCATTATATGTTGTAAATGCCGTTGCTTCTCTTGAAGTTGCTGCTTCAGTTAAGCAGGCCAGTACAATTTCTAATGTTTTGTTACAGATTCAGTCCCTTATCTTAAACAGAAAACATCCTTTTTATATTGGACATATTCGCGCCCACTCTATGTTACCGGGCCCAATGGCAAAGTGTAATGATTTGGTGGACCAGGCAACTCGGGCTGTGGCTCTGGTCGCTGCTGATCCTGTAGAATTGGCAAAAGACTTTCATAGATTGTATCATGTACCTGCTAATACCCTTAGGAAAAGATATAATTTGTCCAGGCATGTGGCAAGAGATATTGTTAAAGCCTGTAAATCTTGTGTTACCTTTCTTCATCCTCCCCATGTGGGGGTAAACCCCAGGGGGTTGAGACCAAACGCCCTATGGCAAATGGATGTTACTCATCTGACGGAATTTGGTAAGTTGAAATATTTACATGTGTCTGTGGACACCTTTTCTGGTGTCATTCATGCCACACCTCTGGCAGGAGAAAAGGTGTCTCACGTCAGAATACACTGCTTAGAATCTTGGGCAGCTTGGGGAAAGCCCCTTAGACTTAAGACGGATAATGGCCCTGCTTATACTTCCCATGGTTTTCGCGCCTTTTGCGCACAAATGCAGGTTGCCCACACCACCGGATTGCCCTACAATCCTCAAGGACAAGGTATAGTGGAAAGAGCTAATAGAAGCATAAAAGAAATGCTTCAAAAACAAAAAGGGGGAGTTGCTGAGTCCGCATCCCCCAGGGAAAGACTTTCTCTTGCGCTCTTTACCCTTAATTTTTTAATTCTAAATGACAACGATCAGTCTGCCGCAGATCGGCATATGACAAGAGACTCCATGGATACTAAAGACATGGTTATGTGGAAGGATGTTATTAATAATAAATGGTATGGACCGGATCCGGTAATAACGAGATCCAGGGGAGCTGTTTGTGTTTTTCCACAGAGTCAAGAAGTACCTCACTGGGTGCCAACGAGACTGACCAGGCCGGTGGAGACTGCAGAAAAACCCCCTCTTGAAGATACAGCTGATCTTCTTGCTGTTAGCAACAGTGCTAATAGCAATCCCTGTGATAGCTAAACCAATGATGCTGTGGGCTGTTACAATTTACTGACTGGATTGCCTCTGTGGTGTCCTTTGTCAAAGAGCGGGTGGGAGTCGGAATGTTTTTAGCCTGCTGCTTGGGGGGATGCGTGGTCTGCCTATGGTTGGTCTGTCGCCTTCGAGCCCAAACCAGAAGGGACAAGGTTGTTATCTTGCAAGCATTAGCCGCTTTGGAGAGTGGATCCTCACCCCAGATCTGGCTGTCGGCCCTAAGAGGCAGTTAAGCCTTACCATTCTGCATAGCCTTAGCACCCCGAGGGATCAGGGGATCCCATTGCACGAGGACAGGTATGCAATTTGCAATTTGGGACAGGTTGCCAGGCAAGTGCACTGCACTTGAGGGTACCATCTCCTCAAGAAGAGCATGCTGGGTAGCAAGTGGACTGATGCCCAAGATCCCACCTCTGCAAAGAAGGCATCGGACGGACCTGGTCATCACTGGGGAAGGCGCCCCTCAGGCGAAGGCCAGTGCAAGGTCCTCTCATTAATGTCTTAGACAGAGGCCCAACCTCTACTCTTACCTGTTGCCATAAAACAAAGAAGGGGGAACTGTAGGGAGCCGAGGCGAGACTCCGCCCACTCCCTTGCAGTTTTGAGGATTACCACTCCAGACGGTGCTTGGCGGGACGCCTGGGCTGTGCGCGCGTGTGCGAGCCAGGTAGTGTCCCCAGCCAATCCCATGACACCTGGTGACGGTAAAAGGCAGGCGACCAACAATAGAAAGACCCGTGTTCCAATTCCCTATATAAGCGGCTGTATTTCGGGTGCACGCTCTCTCGCGCCCAAGCTCTCCTACAACTAAAAGGCTCTCCAATAAAGCGTGATCTGAGAAGACTTCTGGTGTGGTGGTCGTTTTTCCTCGCTGGTCGAGTAGACGGTCACTACATGCAGGAAATTCACCAGATTTTTCTGACCAGTTCAACCATTGTGAAATCTTGGTGAAATACATGGACATCTCATTCCCACTTGCACTCAAAATCTCTGGTTAGGCAATTCTGACGAAGACCAGGAACAAGATGAAAAAGTGAGAAATGGTATCAATTGCAAGAAAAAAATGGAGTAGGATCCAAGCAAATTTATTCTTTGGGATGCTGAAATTAATCTGCTTACTATGGCTTGTAGACTACTTTCCTAAAAGGCCACCCAGATGAATACTAGGGATGAAGATGAGTATACCCCTCTTCATTGGGAAGCCTAGAGTGGCCACTTAGACTTTGTCCTGAGTTGGTAGCTCAAGGCAGATATTCATGCAATAACTCTGAATGGCTCACAACCCTGCACAGTGCTTATATGTGCCATAATACTAGAGTGGCTTCTTTCTTAATTCATCATGATGCAGATACCAATACCCAAACTAAAGGCCTCTTGATTGCCTTGCATCTTGCTGCTGGGAATATAAATAGAAAAGATACTCTGTTGAACCATTATATCAAACCAGGTCTGAAGATCAACTTGGAAGAAACTGCATTTAATATTGCCACAAAAGGATAAGTATGTATCACTACCTCTTTGAAGTTGTGGAAGGCTGTTCAAATTGTTCTCCTAAGTTGTAATGGTTTGGTTAAGTTTCTTAAATTTTAAAAATGCCAGTCCATCCTTTGTGTCCCTTAAATTTTTTTTCACAATACAAAGCAACAGCAATATCTTACTTTAAAAATTAATGGATTCCATGGTATTCTTTCAAGAGAATTGCCTGACTTTTATGTCAAAATGTATTAAAGAGTTGTTTGTATACATCTATAATGATTTCTGCAGTTTGTGATTTTTTAAAATCAGAAATAATTTTAACTTCTCTGTTGAAATGAATAGTATAGAAACTAAAGTTTTCCTTGTAGTTTTCTGAAAAAAAGTATGTCTGTGTTTGTATAATATCCATAATCTATTTCATTCGCTCCTAGATATAATACTTGGAATTCTACATTGTTATATAATGTATAGGTTCATTAATAAATGTGTCCTTTCAGACTGCATTCCATATAGAAGAAGTTTAAGATTTCTTTTTTTCCTAGGTCCTTATATTATTTTATTTCTTTGGGATAAAATTACAATGTTATCTAATTTCAAGTTTTGTAAAGGTTATGCTATGTAAAGGCCTTTCTAAGGTGAAGAATTAATACACTGATTTCAATCTAACCTTTAATTCTATAAATTACATGTATTGTTACACTTGTTTTTTTTTGTAATTTACTTTTTAATAACTGTTTTTCATTTCTTGCATCAGAAGAATGAAAAAATATGGAATATTTCACAAATTTTCATATCATCTTTGTGCATGTGCCATGTTAATCTCTGTATTGAAATTTGGGTAGACCTGCTTCTGAAGCATGTACTACCCTCTAAATTTAAGTACTTAATGATGCAATCTTTATACAGGCATCTATCCATGGTTCCCTATTTGTAACAAGGAACCCTTATTGTTCCTAAAAATGCTATTGATCTTATTTCTCTAAAATTCTGTGTATATTGGAAAAAACATATCGTTTGGTCGATTACTCACATTTACAATTTTTTGTCAATGTCTATTTTATCATTTTCATTTTAAATTTAATCATACTTTGAAACCTTTTCAGCTAAGTCCAAAGGTGTTGGCTTTTCAAATACTTATTTATCAACTCAGTTAGCTTTGTAGAGCTAATGGATTCAAAGTAAGACTTGCTTAAGAGCTACTTCTAAACTTCTGCAGCTTAAAATTTCCCAAATGAGGTCTTGCTGGGACAAATGTCTACCTGAACCTTTACCCTTCTTCCATGTAGGAATAGACCAACCAGAATATCTTACCCTGACAGCATAGATTGTCTTACTGGAACAAAACTAATCTTAGTTACAAGGAATCATAGAGAGATGAACAGTTCAGACAGAAATTTTCAGAATGGAAGATATTTTATCAAAATATAAGTGTTTATTGTACTTATCATTTCAAAAGTAGCTAAAGCCAAGAAGGTGAAAAAATTGTTCATATGCATGATTACCTACTGTTCTAGCCTGTGCATCATCCAATCTGGCAGGAATTTACACTACTGATTTTCTATCACCAAATATTTCCATAGCTCCTGAAGAAGGCCATATGTTTCTCCTTGATATTAGGCCTGAAATTGGTAATGTTTTAATCATAGTGTTTCTTCTTGCCTCTAGGCTGTAAATCTACAAATGGTAAAGCTTTAAGTCTAACTCTACCAAAAACTGAGGTAGAGATAATGGAATAATACTTTAAAACAGAGTTGCTGGGGCTGGGAAGGTGGCTCAGTGGTAGAGCACTTGGTTTGCATGCTTGAGGCCCTGGGTTGGATTCCTCAGCACCACATAAGAAAAAAGCCGGAAGTGGCGCTGTGGCTCAAGTGGTAGAGTGCTAGCCTTGAGCTTAAGAGCTGAGGGACAACACCCAGGCCCAGAATTCAGGCCCCACGACCGGACCCAAAAAACCCCCCCAAAACAGAGTTGCTTTTGATTCCCTAACCACAACACAATAATGCAAAACAATTTTTATTTTATATGTACTTATATATTTTATATTTATATGTGCTGATTTTAAATTTTACACAGTGAATCTTTCTAGAAAATAATTGAAGACTCATCTCAATTTCTCATTTCCTACATTATTTCTGGACCCCAATTCCTTACAAGAATTAGCAGAAATCAATTGTGAAATGCAAGACAACTTAAAATGAAAGATGAGATCACAAAATCTGAGAGAAAGTACTGTAATTCAAACTTTCAATTTACTAATGACCAGCCCATATGAGTGAACAAAATCACAAATGAACAAGATTATTTTTAGTACCCCTCTCCTAATGATTAATGAAAGATTTCAGTGCAGCCAAAAAAATAGTTTCTGTAGGGCTGGGAAGGTGGCTCAGTGGTAGAGCACTTGCCTTGCATGCCTGAGGCCCTGGGTTCGATTCCTCAGCACCACATAAGCAAAAAGAAAAAAAGCCGGAAGTGGGGCTGTGGCTCAAGTGATAGAGCTCTAGCCTTGAGCTGAAGAGCTGAGGGACAGTGCCCAGGCCCAAAGATCAGTCCCCACGACTGGACTCCCCCCAAAAAATAGTTTCTGTTATGATAGATCCATAATTGGTCTACCAAGGCTAGGAATACTTGATTTAGAGGTCAAATATCATTTAGAAAAACATTAACTGTGAAGATCCTTAGTGCTTCAATACACGGGTATTTCAGTAAACTAGGTTCTGTAGTATAAAAAATGTTGTCATTCTCAAACCAATGATAACATACATTTAATCTCCTGGAAGTATATTCATTTTCAACTAAACTATTTAAAATCACATTTGCCAAAATAACCCTTGACAAGTAGATGATAGTGACATTACAATGTTTTCAAGTGTAGGGAGCAAGTTACAAGAGTTGATTTACGTACCCAGCACTAATACCAAACAAGTTAAACCATTCTTTAAAGTGTAGAAATAGTACCCCTCACAATTTGTGTTGTTTAGTGGGTGCCTTCCAGAAATGTGTTAAATAGATCAGCCTCCCATATTTCAAACCCAAATATTAGCTAACAAAGTAAATTTCATCAAATAAGAAGGTACATTTTAAAAAGTCACTAATAACTGCCCTATCATGTGTTGTTTTATGTTTTCCCAATCTGTCTAACATAGTAAGAAATATGATTTTAAATCTTGAATATGGGTACTGATGAGAGATGTGACAAACATAAAATCTGTCTTCTATTTCTGTCATATTCCTCTAAGAAGTAAATTTTAGTTTTCTTCTTTTCCAAAACTTATAGGTAGTAGAAAAAATTATCCTATGCAAAATAAAATAATCACACACCATTGTCCAAAGCTATTTATAAAAAAAACTGGTAGTTAGGAATAAATTCTAAGCCATTTTTAAACTTTCTTATTGATTAAAGATTAATCTTCCAAATGAATGAGAATAAAATCATGTCTAAGTGCTTAACATCTCCAGTCTTGCAAATTGTTATTGCAGATGAATGAATTATGGAAATATAAGCTGACAACAGTTCAAGTGTATGTGGGAGTGAAACTCCATGGAATGTATATAAACCTTTCAAAGTATTAACAGGCAGTTTAACAAAATGACTATCAGGAAATGGAACCCAGAGAGGAACAATAGTCAAGAAATAGAATGAATGAAAAATGGAACAAGGGGCAAGTACAGCTAGAATATGCAATGTACATATGTAATAAAGGAAGTGGTAAATCTGAACTAAATCTTGGAGAAAGGGTTGCTTGAGATTTATAGAAGGAGTGACTCTGATCCAGGAGCATTAGACAATTAGATGGACATATTTAATTGTAAAACACTTGCACAAACTTTTGAAATTCACTTAAAAACAACAATAAAACACACAAAAATCACAACCAAACAGCAATCTCTAGAGCGTATGAATATGCCCTTTAAAAATTTTAAGCAGTTAATGAAGGGCGGTCTTTGGAAAAGCAAAGAAAGCTGTTCAAAGAGGGAAGTTTTGGGTAGGGGAGAATTTTGAACAGACTTAAAAAGATTGTCTAAGGTTATAAATCACCTATATCTACTGCAAATATTTTCTTCTGCGAGTGCTCTTTGTCTGAACTGGATACTCCAGTCCTGAGGCACACTTGATAGCTTGTGAAGAAAGAATGGAAGAAGCAAGATCAAGAACCTATTACTCCACTGGAGAGAAAATAGTACTCTATGTTTTCTCTCAATCTCTTCACTACTCCATTTTCATACTTTTAATAACGTCATGTGATTTTGAAATTTCTTTCCTTCTTGGTTCTCACAAAATAATTGTTCAAAATAATTCATTAAATATTATTTGCCATTATTTTCTATCATGCTCTTTACTTGTTCAAGGGAGTCCATTAAACTTCCCCTTTTCATTTGGTTGCCACGAAAACCCAACAACTATGTTAATGAGGAACAACACTAATGCAAAACTTTGTCTCCAAAAATCCAGTCCAAGAACCTATAATCACAACTATTTGGCTATAATTTTTTTTCTTTTTTCTTTTACCTTGAAATTTTCTTGTGTCTAAAGTGCCCACAAAAATAATTACTCCACCACTTTTTGGTTCAATCACTTCTAACCTCAACGATATATTTTGCTAACAAGATATTTAGAGGAAACCTAAGAATACTCCACTATTATCTTCTCTCTTAAGACTTTTATCTTCTCTCTTAAGACTCTCCTTAGATACCATATCAGGAACAGTGAAGTTATTCTTTGCAAAATTATTTAAATAGATTATTTTCCTCTTGGTCTTGTATTTGCTCAACATGATGTATGGAGAAGAATAGAGTTAAATCACCGATTCCTTGCATGACATTGTCTGTTACAAAGGCAATATTTCTATGTCCTACTTCTATGTCCTCCTCTTAGCTCTTGCTTGATTTCCAATTAATCACAACTTCTTGGCTTCAAGTCTAGTGAAGCTGAAGGACTATAAGACGTCCCCCACTGCTACATCTTCATGGTTTCTCTTTGAAAACTCTTTTATTTGGAGGTGGAATTTATTGTCATGTCTTCGTTCAATTTGTTCTTCATTACACTGAGCCAAATAGGCTCTGTAAAATCACTTAAGGTAGCAAAAACATTAAGACAATCTATATCAAAAAGTTTTAGTCCCCTCCACTGCTGACACCAAAATGCTTAGCTAGGGTATGTAATAACGTGTTTTCTTACCTTTACAATTTGCTCAATTATTTTCTGATCCCCAAACTTTTTGGCTTATGTAATAAAAGAAATCTTCACTATCTCATGTTAATAGGGATATTATTTTTTAAACTACTATGAAATGTGAAATCATTGGTTTGAAGTATCCAATCAGATTTTTTTCTGTGTTTCAGTGCTTCACGTGCAAAGACATTGTGGAAAGTATTTAAAAAGAAAAGTGTAAACTCAATACGTTCTTTCATTGTGAAGGGCACTTTCTTCCTAAATATTTTGACTCAAATTATCTTTTTAAGAGAATTACTGTTTAGTAATTAAAGGTCAGTTCACAAATTGTGATGTCTTATTTAAAATAAAAACTTTGAATTTAAATTCCATTACAACCTTGTTTCATGCAGTAAGAGTATATTTCCTGGGTAAGGACAATTCTCATGGGAACCTACAGGATTTACAGCAAGGTTTGTGAGGTTTGTTTGTTTACTGTGAAAATGAGCCATCTTACCCACATTGCTCCTTCTCAGCTATGTCTCCATGAATTTCTTTGCATGAAAGCTTATTTTCTCAGGCAATTTTAAATTTTCTTAATAGGCTAAGTTAAAATTTTGAACAATTAAAATTCACCTGTCATAATTTTAAAACTATTTTGAAATTCCTTTATCAGAATTGCGAATTTACCAATGCTAATTCCACCTTTACCATCAAAAACAGTTAACATGTTGTTTTCATGATATAGTATCCATGAAACTATTATTTTCCAGTGACTTTGTTAGGCATATATATGAACATGATGCTGAGCAAAATGAACTCTAAGATATGGAAAGAGATATTTATTTGCAGTTGTTGTTTTTAATGTACTATGTGATTTCTATTTTCCTTGGGTTTTCCCCTATGGTTTATCTCCTACTGTGTTTCATTTTGGTACCCTGTGTATTGTGTATACATTTACCTTAATTAGGGAAGGGAAGAGGAACAACAAATGGCGAGACAAAGGACAAAAGGCAAACCAATGCAATAGCAATACTCAGAAGACAATATGTTGGAAATGTACATTACAACTTGTGAGGGGTTTTGGGGTGAAGGAAAACTGTGAGAAAAATGAGAGAGAGGATAATAAGTTTGAAAAGTTATGTATTCACTGCCTTACAATTGCTAACGCAGTGCACATCACTTTCACATTAAAATTAAATTTAAAATATAAGCTGCATGAAATAAAATTTCACTGTATTGGTATAGTAAATATTGTTCTTTATGTAGTAACTTTAAAAAAATCAGTACTATTTGGCATCTAATTTAAATGAATTACCCCTTCTTTATGGGAGGGCCATCAACTTGAATGTTATCCAACTAGACAATTTTTTCACAATATACTTGCCAATATTTTCAAAAAAGAATTAACTAGTACTTTCTCATACCAAAACCGAAAACCGTTTAATTCTATGGAAACCCAAAACTTTTAAAAGTAAATAAGTTGTTAAGAGGACAGAATATGTATGTTCTACAAAATTCCTATGACTAATAACTACTCACTTTCAAATTCTGAACATTCCATACCTGAGAGATTCAAAATAGTACCTGTTTCCATGTTATGTAATTCTGCAATAGATGCATTTTCCAATGGGGTGTTACAGATTGAGAAGTGAACAGAAAAATAGCCACATTCTGGTATAGGATAAAACTGTAAAGCATCGGTTATAATTAATTCTTCAAGAGTAAGCAATTGTTTATCAGATTGAGCTATTATTTCTATGACCATCAATCCCAAAATTTATGCCATAAAGTCACCCTAGACCAACAGTTTCCAACTTGTAGGGAATCAAGGATTACTTACTGGTGATCCACTTGCACTAGAAGCATGATTCTGAACTATTGCTTGCTGATTCTGAACTATTGCGTTGATGATTATATTCTCCAAGAAGAAAAAGTGAAATTTAATTGGTAGCAAAGGACTACTAATACATTTTGACTTCTCATTAGGCATCTTCATTCATCAAAATCACCTGACGACAATAGACAGGACTATTTTTAGATGAAAACAAGTGTCTTTCAAAAAACAAGAATTTAGGTAGTCATACAAAGAACTTCTATTTTACTGCTGCATTATACATTTTTTTCTAAGGTTGGATACCAACATTAGAAAGCTACTAGAAAGCTCTTAAAGCCCATATGTTGAATAGTGAGTTTTCTTACAATATAACATGGTATTTCCCAAATCATTCACATAGAAGGCATTGTTTCCTATTTTTTCATTCCTAGAAGAAGCTGCACATGAAGACACCACTGGTCCTCATTTTCAGTCTGTGCATTTGAATATGAAGGAAAATCTTTCCTCTGCTCTCTATCAATTTTCTACTCTCCATTTAGAATAATTTAGAATAGTAAAAATGAAAAAAGAGAAAATAAATCATGGTCAAAAATCATAAGCAGTAAATACACCATATTTTTCTGAACAGTTCAACCAATGTGAACTATTAGGGAAATACATGGACATCTCATTCCCACTGGCACTCAAAGTCTCTGGTTAGGCAATTCTGATGAAGACAAGGAACAAGATGAAAAAGTGAGGAATGGTATCAATTGCAAGAAAAAAATGGAGTAGGATCCAAACAAATTTCTTCTTTGGGATGCCGAAATTAATCGGCTTACTATGGTGCAGGGACTACTTTCCAAAAAGGCCACCCAGATGAATACTAGGGATAAGGATGAGTATAACCCTCTTCATCTGGAAGCCTAGAGTGGACAATTAGACATTGTCCATGAGTTGGTAGCTCAAGGCAGATATTCATTCAATAACTGTGAATGGCTGGACACCCCTGCACAGTGCTTATATGTGGAATAATACCAGAATGGCTTCTGTCTTACTTCATCATGATGCAGATACCAATCCCCAAACTAAAGGCCTCTTGACCCCTTTGCATCTTGCTGCTGGGAGTAGAAATAGCAAAGATACTCTGTATCTCCTTCTATTGAACCATTATATCAAACCAGGTCTGAAGAACGACTTGGAAGAAACTGCATTTGATATTGCCAAAAGGATAAGTATGTTTCACTACCTATTTGAAGTTGTGGAAAGCTGTACAAATTGTTCTCCTAAGTTGTAATGGTTTGGTTAAGTTTCTTAAATTTCAAAAATGCCAGTCCATCCTTTGTGTCCCTACAAATTTTTTTTCACAATACAAAGCAACAGCAATATCTTACTTTAAAATATCATGGAATCCATGGTATTCTTCCACGTGAATTGCCTGACTTTGTTGGCAAAATGTATTCAAGAGTTGTTTGTGTACATCTATAATGACTTCTGCAGAGTTTGTGAATTTTTTTAAATCATAAATAATTTTAACTTATCTGTTGAAATGAATAGTATAGGAACTAAAGATGTTCCTGGTGCTTTTCTGAAAAAAGTATATCTATGTTGGCATAATGTCCATAATCTATTTCATTCCCTCCTGGATATAATACTTTGAATTATACATTGTTATACAATGTATAGGTTCATTAATAAATGTGTCCTTTCAGATTGCATTCCATATAGAAGAAGTTTAAGATTCCTTTTTTTCTTAGGTCCTTATATTATTTTTTTTCTATGGGATAAAATGACAATGTTATCTAATTTCAAGTTTTGTAAAGCTTATGCTATGTAAAGGTCTTTCTAAGGTGAAGATTTAATACACTGATGTCAAACTAACAGTTATTTCTGTGAATTACATGTATTGTTACACTTGTATTTTTGTAATCAACTTTTTTTTTAGGGGGGGGGTCCGGTCGTTGTCCATAACTCTGGGCCTGGGCGCAGTCCCTCAACTCTTCAGCTCAAGGCTAGCGCTCTACCACTTGAGTCACAGAACCACTTCCTGTTTTTTTGTTTTTGCTTATGTGGTGCTGAAGAATCGAACCCAGGGCCTCATGCATGCAAGCAAGCCCTCTACCACTGAGCCACCTTCCCAGCCCCAACTTTTTAATAACTGTTTTTCATTTCTTGCATCAGAAGAATGAAAAATATGGAATACTTCACAAATTTTCATACCATCCTTGTGCAAGTGCCATGTTAATCTCTGTATTGTTGTAATTTGGGTAGACCTGCTGCTGAAGCATGGAGTATCCTCTTAATTTAAGTACTTAATGATGCAATCTTTATACAGGCATATATCCATGGTTGCCTATTTGTAACAAGGAACCCTTAATGTTCCTAAAAATGCTATTGATCTTATTTATCTAAAATTCTGTGTATAGTGGAAGAAACTTGTATCGTTTGGTCGATTGCTCCCATTTATAATTTTTTTTTATCAATGACTATTTTGTCATTTTCATTTTAAATTTGATCATACTTTTAAGCCTTTACAGCTAAATCCAAAGGTGATGGCTTTTCAGGTACTTATTTATCAACTCAGTTAGCTTTGTAGAGCTAATGGATTCAAAGTAAGCCTTGCTTAAGAGCTACTTCTAAACATCTGCAGCTTAAGATTTCCCAAATGAGGTCTTGCTGGGACAAATGTCTACGTGAACCTTTACCCTTCTTCCATATAGGAACAGACCAACCAGAATATCTTACCCTGACAGCATAGATTGTCTTACTGGAACAAAACTAATCTTAGTTACAAGGAATCATAGAGAGATGAACAGTTCGGACTGAATTGTTCAGAATGGAAGGTATTTTATTAAAATATAATTGCTTATTATACTTATCATTTCAAAAGTAGCTCAAGCCAAGAAGGTGAAAAAATTGTTCAAATGCATAATTACCTACTGTGCTGGCCTGTCTATCATCCAACCAGGCAGGAACTGACACTACTGACTTTGTATCACCAAATATTTCCATACCTCCTGGAGAAGTCCATACGTTTCTCCTCGATATTAAGCCTTAAATTGGTAATGTTTAATCACAGTGTTTCCTCTTGCCTCTAGGCTGTAAAGCAACAAATGGTAAAGCTTTAAGTCTAACTCTACCAAAAACGGAGGTAGAGATAATGGAATAACACTTTAAAACAGAGTTGGCTTTGATTCCCTCAGCACAACACAATAATGCAAAACAATTTTTATATTACATATACTTATATATTTTATATTTATATGTGCTGATTTTAAATTTCACACAGTGAACCTTAATAGAATTGATAATTAGACAAATATATTGACATTTATTCCCATAAATAGATTGGAATATAAATAATTAGGTTTAGAATATATACTAGAATATAAAAAGTATCAATGCAATATCTTCGTTATAAACTTGTGATACCTTCTATGTGTTGGTGGTCTTCTGAATTCACATTGCAAAATAACAGTATTGTTTTTGCTAATCTATAAGGGATTTTACTATGATGCTCTTTTTATTGTTTTAACTCGCTGGTCCCAAAATGTTTTTCTCCATATTTCTGAAGCATTCTTACTGATTATACCCAATTTTGCTGATATTATGTCTAAAAGCTATTATTCTTCTGCAGGACCCACGGGTCCTAGGATACTAGATCCCAGTTATCTGCATCATCATATAACAAGGGCAAGACTTCTCACATAGGCCCATGCCACATGCTAACAGAAAATAATTGAAGACTCATCTAAATTTCTCATTTCCTATAATATTTCAGGGCCCCAATTCCTTACAAGAATTAGTAGTAATCAATTGTAAAATGCAAAGCAACTTAAAATGAAAGGTGAAATCACAAAACCTGAGAGAAAGTACTGTAATTAAAACTTTCAATTTACAGATGACCAGCCCATATGAATGAACAAAATCAGAAATGAACAAGATTATTTTTAATACCCCTCTCCTACTGATTAATGAAAGATTTCAGTGCAGGAAAAACATAGTTTCTGGAATGATAGATCCATAATTGGTCTACCAAGGCAAGGAAACTTGATTTAGAGGTCAAATATAATTTAGAAAAAAACATTAACTGAGAAGATCCTTAGTGTAGAAGATCATTAAAGTGTAGAAAAAGTACCCCCCACCATTTGTGTTGTTCAGTAGGTGCCTTCCAGAAATGTGTTAAATAGATCAGCCTTCCATATTTCAAACCCAAATATTAGCTAATAGAGTAAATTTCATCAAATGAGAAGTTATATTTTTAAAAGTCACTAATAGTTGGCTTTTCATGTGTTGTTTATGTTTTCCCTATCTATCTACCATAGTAAGAAATATGACTTTAAGTCTTGAAAATGGGTACTGATGAGAGATGTGACAAACATAAAATCTGTCTTCTATTTCTATCATATTCTTCTAAGTATTAAATTTGTTTTCTTCTTTTCCAAAACTTATAGGTAGTAGAAAAATTATCCCATGTAAAATAAAATAATCATACACAACTGTACAAAGACATTTATAAAAACTGGTAGTTAGGAATAAATTCTAAGCCATATTAAAACTTTCTTGTTGACTAAAGATTAATCTTCCAAAAGAACGAGAATAAAATCATGTCTAAGAGCTTCACGTCTCCAGTCTTGCAAATTGTTATTGCAGATGAATGAATTATGGAAATATAAGCTGACATCAGTTCAAGTATATGTGGGATTGAAACTCCATGGAATGTATATAAAACTTTCAAAGTATTAACAGGCAGTTTAACAGAGTGACTATCAGGATATTGAAACCAGAGAGGAACAATAGTAAAGAAATAGAATGAATGAAAAATGGAACAAGGGGCAAGTACAGCTAGAATACTCAATGTACATATGTAATAAAGGAAGTGGTAAATCTGAACTACATCTTGGAGAAAGGGTTGGTTGAGAATGATAGAAGGAGAGACTCTGATCCAGAAGCATTAGACAATTAGATGGACATATTTAATTGTAACACACTTGAACAACCTTTTGAAATTCAGTTAAAAACACAACAACGAACAAAAACAAACAAAAATCACAACCAAACAGCGATCTGTAGAGAGTAAGAATATGACCCCTCAAAATTTTAAGCAGTTTATGAAGGGCAGTCTTTGGAAAAGCAAACAAGCTGTTCAAAGAGGGTAGTTTGGGGTAGGGGAGAATTTTGAACAGATTTAAAAAGATTGTCTAAGGTTATAAATCACCTATATCTACTGCATATATTTTCTTCTGCGAGTGCTCTTTGTCTGAACTGGTTACTCCAGTCCTGAGGCACACTTGATACCTTGTGAAGACAGAATGGAAGAAGCAAGATCAAGAAACTATAATTCCACTGGAGAAAAAACAGTCCTCTATGTCTTCTCTGAATCTCTTCACTACTCCATTTTCATACTTTTAATAACTTCAAGTGATTTTGAATTATATCTTTCCTTCTTTGTTCTTGCAAAGTAATTGTTCAAAATAATTCTTTAAATATTATTTGCCATTATTTTCTATCATGCTGCTTACTCGTCCAAGCGAGTCCATTAAACTTACCCTTTACATTTGGTTGCCATGAAAACCCAACAACTATGTTAATGAGGACCAATGTTAATGCAAAACTTTTGTCTCCAAAAAAACAGTCCAAGACCTATAATCACAAATATTTAGCTATAATTTTTTTCTTTTTTCTTTTCCTTGAAATCTTCTTGTATCTAAAGTGCCCACAAAAATAAATGCTCTACCACTTTTTGGTTCAATCATTTCTAACCTCAAAGATATATTTTGCTAACAAGATGCTTAGAGGAAACCTAAGAATATTCCACTTTCATCTTCTCTCTTAAGACTTTTATCTTCTCTCTTAAGACTCTCCTTAGATACCATATCAGGAAAAGTGAAGTTATTCTTTGCAAAATTATTTCAATAGATTATTTTCCTCTTGGTCTTGTATTTGCTCAACAAGATGTATAGAGAAGAATAGAGTTAAATCACCCATTCCTTGGATGACATTGTCTGTTACAAAGGACAATACTTCTATATCCTAATTCTATGTCCTCCTCTTAGCTCTTGCATGATTTCAAATTAAGCACAGCTTCTTGGCTTCAAGTCTAGTGAAGCTGAAGGACTATAAGGCGTCCCCCACTGCTACATCTTCATGGTTTCTCTTTGAAAACTCTTTTATTTGGAGTGGAATTTATTTTCATGTATTCATTCAATTTATTCTTCTTTATATTGAGCCAAATAGGCTCTGTAAAATCACTTTAGGTAGCAAAAACATTAAGACAATCTATAGCAAAAAGGTTTGGCCCCCTCCACTGCTGAAACCAATACGCTTAGCTAGGACTTCTAATAACATGTTTTCTTACCTTTTCAATTTGCTCAATCCTTTTCTGATCCCCAAACTTTTTTGCTTATGTAATAACAGAAGTTTTCACTACCTCATGTTAATAAGGATATTATATTTTTGAGCTACTTAGAAATGAGAAATCATTAGTTTGAAGTATCCAATCAGGTTTCTTTCTGTATTTCAGTGCTTCACGTGCAAAGACATCGTGGAAAGTATTAAAACAGAAAAGTGTAAACTCAACACGTTCTTTCATTGTGAAGGGCACTTTCTCCCTAAATATTTTGGACCAAATTATGTTTTTAAGAGAATTACTGTTCAGTAATTAAAGGTCAATTCACAAATTTGGTGTCTAATTTTTTAAAAAAAACTTTGAATTTAAATTTCACTACAAACTTGTTTCACACAGTAAAAGTATATTTCCTGAATAAGGACAATTCTCATGGGAACCTACAGGATTTACAGCAAGGTTTGTGAGGTTTGTTTGTTTACTGTGAAAATGAGCCATCTTCCCCACATTGTTCCCTCTTGGCTAAGTCTTCATGGACTTCTTTGCATGAAAGCCTATTTTCCCAGGAAATTTTAAATTTTCTTAATATGCTAAGTTAAAAAGTTTGAACAACCTTTCATAATTTTAAAACTCTTTTGAAATTCCTTTATCAGAATCGCGAATTTACCAATCCTAATTCCACCATTACCATCAAAAACTGCATAAAATAAAATTTCACTGTATTGGTATAATAAATATTGTTCTTTATGTAGTAACTTTTTTAAAAATCAGTACTATTTGGCATCTAATTTGAATGAATTACCCCTTCTTTATCAGAGGGCCATCAACTTGAATGTTATCCAACTAGACAATTTTTTCACAATATACTTGCCAATATTTTCAAAAAAGAATAAATGAGTACTTTCTCATACTAAAACCGAAAACCGTTTAATTCTATGGAAACCCATAACTTTTAAAAGTAAATAAGTTATGAAAACGACAGAATATGTGTGTTCATCACAATTCCTATGACTAATAACTACTCACTTCAAATTCTGAACGTTCCATACATGAGAGACTCAAAATAGTACCTGTTTGCATGTTATGTAATTCTGCAATAGATGCATTTTCCAATCGGGTGTTACAGATTAAGAAGTGAACAGAAAAATAGCCACATTCTAGCATAGGATAAAACTGTAAAGCATCAGTTATAATTAACTCTTCAAGAGTAAGCAATTGTTTATCAGATTAAGCAATTATTTCTATGACCATCAATCCCAAAATTTATGCCATAAAGTCACCCTAGACCAACAGTTTCCAACTTGTAGTGTTCACCTCAAAATTCTCTTAATTCACATCACAAATAGCTTATCGCTATTGGGAAAAATACTACACCTCTGCTAATGTGATGCCCTCCGTGTTCTGGAAAGAACACCACAATAAACTGGGTTGCATCATTTTTCCTCCACTGGTATTCTTGCACATATTTATATTTATACTTTTTTTTTAACTATCATAGATATTCAGTACGCTAAGATCAGAAGATTACAGTTCAAAGCCCACCCAGGCAGGAAAGTTCCCTAGATTCTTATCTCCAATAAACTTCTCAGCAAAAGCCAGACACAAGTGGTACTGAGGTTGAAGTGGTAAGGCACAAGCCTTGAGCTTAACAGGCTCAGAGACAGTGTCCAGGTCCAGAGTTCAAGCCCTATGACAAAGCAATGAAACAAAACAAAAATAAAAACAAACCCCAAACCTAGCATTTTTCTCATTGTATACAGAGGCACGTAATTAAAGAAATTGCTTCCTGTGTTACACACAGGTAGAAGAAAGAAGATGTCACACAATTATTTTCTTCATACCATGTTATATTAATGCCTCAAAAATTGCTTTTTCTAAATTTATAAATTAATATCATCAATTTTTTGTCAACTCGGTCTACATTATTCACATTATCATTTTCTACATGAACAGTTAGAATTATCTATTAACTGAGTTCTAATTATAACTCTCTTGAAACAAATACTAGGGAAATAGAATGCAAGAAACATTTGTAAATATGTCAATTAAACCCTCTACTTAAAAAGAATTTTGTAGTATCATATAGAATATGAAATTATAAACAAAACCAAAATATTTATTTGAAGTCTAAACTCTAATTTAGCAAGATCTATAAAGACCTACATTAGATGAACTTTGCTATTCCTCCAGGCTTAGGCTTTTGTAATCCTTCATCTTTCCTTGGAATCTAACAGAATGATGATTACTTACTTTTTCAAATTTTGGATGGGAATCATGAACCATTTTGCATCTAGGAATATTCTGTAATGAGGAGAACATTTAAAACACAACTGAGGATTATTTACCAGTTGCATTTAAATAGAAAACTTGGCTTCTCAAAACATAATGAAGAAATTAGTCCAAATTTCCAACTGTGTATTCCTTTCTTGTTTGGTTTATTTTATTAAGACAAAATTATACTACCTGGTCTATGGAAGGTATCAGTAGTAATTCCAGTCCCTAATCTCCTGTCAGTCTGAGTGCTAGAATTCAAGGCTTGTATCACATTGCCCAACCATAGTTTCTTAGTTTATTTATTTGTTTGTTTGTTTGTTTATTTATTTATTTTTGGGTCCGGTAATGGGGCCTGAACTCAGGGCCTGGGTGCTGTCCCTCAGCTCTTCAGCTCAAGGCTAGCGATCTACCACTTGAGCCACAGAGCCACTTCCGCCTTTTTTCTTTTTGCTTATGTGGTGCTGAGGAATCGAACCCAGGGATTCATGCATGCAACACATGCACTCTACCATTGAGCCACCTTCCCAGCCCCTTCTTGGTTTATTTAATGTAGATACTGACTAGCAATTCTGAACTTCTCCAGTGATATTATCCACTAGAATTCTCAGACTGTTCATGTACTATTTTCAAAGATGTTCTAACATTTGACACAGGGTATGGACATTTTTAAGTGCACCTGCGGGGTCTCTGATTCATTCCTCCATGGATCCAATCCTTTTAATATTGATTACTTGACTCTCTTACTATCTCTGGTCCCTACCTCTCTAATATGCACAAACATTTTGAAGAAAGTTCACTTGAGGATTTTCTAATTTTAAAAATTAGCACTTGATTCTAGTCTTACTCAGGACATATTTTCTATTGTTTTCTAACTTTTCTACATATTTTGAGAGTGGATTCATTTTTGTATATGTGTATGCACATATAAGTTCCTCTGTGTGTATGTATATGTTTATATGTGTGTATGCAAAAGCCTCAAGCTCTTATTTATCATTCTTGCTCATGACTGTTATTCCATCACCTGAGCCATTTTTCCAATCCAGAGTTTGGGTGGTTAATTATACATAGTGTCTCAAACACTCTTCTGCCCAGGCTGGATGCAAACTGAAACTCCCAGACTCCTTTACATTCTTAAGTTTCATTTATCCAGTAGAATCAACTTTTAAACTACAAACATTTTTGTGAGTGCAAAGTCTAAGCTGTAGCCCAGATTTTTAACTCAAGAATTCATATAAAGATAAATTAACATACACATTACATATGCTGAGTGTACACTGTTAGAAATGTGATCCTAAGCTGGGTGGTGTTGAGATCTGAGAATTGGGGTTCAAAGCCAGCCCAGGTAGGAAAGTCCCAGAAACTCTTTTCTCCAATTTACTGCAAGAAAACTGGAAGTGGCACTGTTGGCTCAAGTGGTAGAGCATTAGCCTTGAGCGGAATAGCAGAGGGACAGTGCGTAGGCCCAGAGTTCAAGTGACAAGACCACCACCAACAAAATATATATAAGTAAAGTAAAGAAAAAATGTGATCTTATCCACCAGTTCATGGCTAGTATAATCCCTGCTCTCTCAAGATGAACTCTTTTTTTCCAGACAAGTCCATGGTCTTATATCTGCCTTGCATTGGAAATAGAATTATTCCTCCATTCTACTTTCTACAAAGATGTGTCGTTAGCAAGCGTGATTTAGAAAGGCAGTGCCATCATACTTCATGTTCCACGTAGGAATAATGCTTTCTCTATATCACTCTCATAAATCTACATACTGGACTTGGCTTTATTGTTTCAACGTGGTCTTATTTGTAGAGTCTTCTATAGTGTATTGAAACCTTATACTTAAACACAGAATTTCTCTTTCTCTTATTATTGTTATAGTTAACATGAGTTAACAAATTCATGTAAACTTGGGAAATAATGCGCAGCATATACACTCAGAAAAAATGATCTGAGAACCATCTTCCCCTTTAAAATTCACCTTAATTTACAGAGAATTTACAAAGTTTGAACTCAATATACTCATGGATAATGTATTTATAAGAAATAGAAATTTCATATTTTCTCTATACTAAGTTGTCTCTGAAACACGTGTTACCTCAGGTCCAAAGGTCTCCTTGGGTTATTTCGGTGAAGCCAGAAAACATTCATTATACCTCGAGCAGCACCATAGATTGTTTCTGGAAATAACTGTTACTGGATGTGGCAACTGATCCCAGGAGAAGAATGGAACATAGAGGAATGACAAAGTTCAAGTTAACTTGTGCTTTCCTTTTTACTGTAAAAGAAGAAAATACGAAGGCTTGAAAGAAACTCTGTCCCTGACTTTTTTTAGTGTGTTTTTACTCATATATAATTTTTCTGTAAACTTCTAAGTTGAGAATATTACAAAAAGATATAATGTGCCATTTGATGGCCAGCATAGAACAAAAGGAAATAACGTTGTTTTAAATATTTTCTACTGCAGGGACTGTGAAGGTGGCTCAGTGATAGAGCATTTGCCTTGTATGCTTGAGGCCCTGGGTTCGATTCCTCAGCACCCCATAAGAAAAAATAAGCCATAAGTGGTGCTGTGGCTCAAGTGGTAGAGTGCTAGCCTTGAGTTGAAAAGCTGAGGTAAAGTGCCCAGGCCCAGAGTTCAGGCCCATGACTGGACCCCCCCAAAAAAATCTACTGCAAAGAAACAAAGACATGGAGGTTTTAAAGTGTTTTATGAATGGATATTTTACCCCTGAGATGATTCTTTTGTTGCAGGAGTCAGTTATCAATTCCTTTAGTTTGGTCCTGAGTTCTCCAGAGCAATAAAGTTTCCAAAAAAGCATCCAGTGCGTATGAAGAGCAAAAGGAGCCATTTCTCACACCAATACTCCTTTAAGGAGGGTTCCAATGAAATATCTGGTTTTTTGTTTCCTTTTTTGTTTAGCTGGTCTTGGTTCTGGGGCTTAAACCCAGAGGCTGGACCCTGTCCCTGAACAGTTTTCTTTCCAGCTCACCTATTCCCAAAGCTAGTACTCTACTGCTTGAACCAAAACTCCACTTCTGGCTTTTTCCCTGTGTAATTACAGATAAGACTTTGACAGACTCTCCTGCCTGGTTTGGCTTTAAACTATGAAAGTAAGAAAGCCAAGTGACATCAACTGTATAGACTTCTCTTTTCAAACGAGAAATATTAGATGAAGTTTATTGTAAAGCTAATATTTGACAATTTTTACTTCCTTTTTTTATTGTGAGCATACCGTACAGAGGAGTTACAATTACATGGGCAAGATAACGAGTGCATTTCTTATCAATCATTGTTGCCTCCTCTTTGTTTCCCCTTCCCATCCCTTCCCATATACCCCCTCCCCCCAGCCGACCCTCCGACCCCCACCAAAGTTGTAAAGTTCGTTTTTCGACATGACGACTTGTACATCTCATTGTTGCAATGGGTCCACCTGTATCCCTAGTTAAACGATTTTTTTTTAGAGAATATGTCCAGCATTGAATCCATAACATAACTCAACAAAAGTATGTGCACTGCATCTTTTTGGATTTTTTTTTTGCTTGGGAAGATTATTGATCTTGTCGTTCCTTTTGGGGAAACTTAAAGTCATATTTTACCTTTTTATAGGTTGTGGGGCATGTACTCTGATCCTGGGTGCTCAGCTACAGCACCACCTCTGGGTTTCTGGTGGTTAATTGAAGGTTACGGTCTCATGGACTTTCCTGAACAGGCTGGCTTTGAACCACAATCCTCTGGTCACAACCTCCTGAGTATCTAGGATTACAAATGTAAACCACCAGCCCCTGGCTCATATTTGCATTTATGTGCACTGAATGACACTGTGTAGACAAAGAATGGAAATTTTAACCAAATGATGACATTAAAATTGAAGTCCTCCTTTTCCATTTTCCTACATTAATGACTCATGAGCTATGGGACCCTTACATTAGCATTCTCTGCCATCTGTATAGGTGTATTTAGTATCAGGAAATGTTCATAGAGGAATATAGAAAGAATGAGATTTTTAGAAAGTAAAGGAGATAAGGTATGAAAGAATAGCATAGGAGATACATTTATCACACAGAGATGAAGAGCTAGCCTAAGAGATTTGGAATGCTAAAGGCAATGAGGTAAAGCCTACTTGAGAACTAGTTCTACAATAACCAAAAATGGTTGTCAAGACCAGTTTCTGGTATACCTTAATTACTATCATTTATTCCTTCTATCTGGAGTTATTCATTATTTTCTGTCACAAAAATTAATTAGCCTTTGCCTTTTTGGTGCCATAATGGACCAAAAAAATTTCAAAATCACACTTAGCCTACCCTTCTCTTTGTGATTATCAGTGATGACACAAATCCTGGAATCGTTGAATTTCCAGAATTAAACTTTACCTGGCATCTAAGCACATTCTTACTATTAATTACTGTGACTTAATGAACAAAACTTTTTCAACACAGTATCCTCATATAAGTAAAGTAAATGAATTAGGGACTATTGTCAGGTGTCAGTATGAAAGGAGCAATTATATATTCCAAGTATGGGTTCTTTATTTTGCATTTACTAACTAAATGGTTTATTTGTTTTGTTTTGTTTAGTTTTTGTTCTTTTTGCCAGTCAAGGGGCTAAAACTCAGGGGTAGGGAATTTTCCTGAGCTTTTTTTTTTCTTGCTCAATGCTAGCTCTCTATCACTTGAGGCACAGCACCACTTCCAGTTTTTCTTTTATGTGTTACTAAGGAATTGAACCCAGGCTTTTATGGATGCTAGGCAATCACCGTACCTTGAAGCCACATTCCCAGAGCCCTAAATAACTTTCTTAAGATGGCATTACTTTTTCGTTCCATAACGACGTATCATAATTTTGGCCAGGTGCTAGAAAATGATGTAGAAATCAATACAATAAGTCTAGTAAGGCTGGAGGGACAATGAATAACTGTCACTGTCTAGCCAGAGGGGCTTATCCCATGGAGCTGTTTCAATAAGCTGAGCGAGACAGCTCCTGACCCACAGCCAACCACCAGAATGAGAGGGCCACCTTGGGTTCCAGCCACATGGGGACCAGTACTTTTGAAAGAGAGAGATAACAAAAGTCAGAATTACAATTAAGTCTGGTGCTAATGGCTCAGAATTCTAATCCTAACTACACAGGATGCTGAGATATGAGGATCATGGTTCATAACCAGCCCAGGCAGAAACGTCTGTGAGACCCTTATTTCCAAAGAACCATCAGAAAATCAGAAGTAGTGCTTTGGGCTCAAGTAGTAGAGCACTGACTAACCTTTTGCTGAGGCTTTCGGGAACAGTGCCCATGCCTAGAGTTCCAGCCCCACAACTGACAAGAAGTGAACTTCCTAACACAAGAAGTGGACTGAATAGTATCCATTGTCCTAGGGAGCATGGTATCGAAGTCAGGCAGAGCTTCCTGTGAAGTTGAAGTCATAAGTAGGTCAACTGGCTTCTCTGTGCCTTAGTTTCACCAGCTGCAAAACTCAACATAGTGAAGGATCCTCTTCCTCATGGGGATAGGGTAATGATGAGAGAGAGCCATGTTTTGTTTCATAATCCCACATCTGTTGCACAATTAATAACAGGCCCCAGCTGAGCCCTTTCCAGCTATCTTCCTGTCATTTGCTCACAGAATTGTGGAGAACCTTATCTGAAGGCTGCTCCCTCTGTGCCTAGCCATGCTCCAGATATCCCTCTGTATAAATCCCTTGTTTCCTCACAACTGTCCTGAGAGGATAATGAGGTCTGATGGTTGCGACCCTACCCAGAGCTTCACCTGTGGTCAAGAATCATCTGCTATGATTTTTCTGCCTGCTCAAACTGACTTAAGAAACCATTCAAGCCACAGGAAAATCAAAAACCACAAACAGACCAGAGACTGAAACAAGATACAGCTTAAAGACACAAGGCAAATGCAGTATATTTCCATCCCCACCCAAAATATCAAAGAAATCTTTTTTTTGTACCTTAATAAAAAATGTTTTTCTAAAAGTTTTTTTTAATTTTTAATTTTTTACTTTAATTTTATTTGTTTTTTATTAACTTTTTTTTCTTCATCTCGGAATTTTCATTTTAGGGGTATATGTGAGTGTACTTTTTTTCTCTTTTCTTCTTAAACATTTTTTTGTTTAGCTCTACTGACCATTTGCCCTTTGTTTCTTTCCTTCTTACTCTTTTCACTTTTTCTTCTTTTTTATCTCCTTTGCCTGACTTAATTGCTATTCTGCTCATCCTCAGATATGCCAATAGTTGATTATTAGACCTTAGCCCCATTGTGTACACACTTAATCCAGAAATTTATTACTCAATTTAAAACCTCTTAGCCTTAAATTCCTTAACAGCAGTACTACCCTTTTTACCTGTATAATATTTTAAGCATTTTTATTTTTTAGTTTTTTACATCTCCTTTCTATCCATCCCATTCTCTTATTCTATCCACGTTCTTCTCTGAATATTACGTTTTCATTTTGCATAATTTTTAAGTGTTGAACGTCTTAATTTTTATTTTTTGTTTTTCTATTTTTTCTTGTCTTTTTTACTTTCTCTTTCTTCTTATTTCTCTCTCTCTACTATCATTCTATCCAACCTATTTCCTCTTTGAGATTAGGATTGAGATAAGTTAACTATCCCACTGCCTTTCTATATCCTTATATGCCTATTATTACCCATATCTCTCCCTAAACTTAATAATTTCTGTTTGCCAAATTCTTCTTTGAGGTTTGTAGCCCATTAATACATAGATGGTTGATGTTGAATAGGTATATCTGTAGAACTAGATTGTATCTGCAGATTTTTGACTGTGCAACTACAGACTTTGGTTGATGCTTGCCTTAAAATAGTGTGCTAGCACAAAACTGGCATTACTTTCATCCCAAATGGGCAGAGCAACCTGGAAAAACACAAGAAAAATGACAAGTCCGGGTATCTCAACTCCCACTCATGATAATGAGGGGTCAGAAAAGATAATCAATAATCCAGAGGAGAGTTCTCAAAGAGCTCTACAAACACTACTGGTAAATATAGTAAATGAAAAGATTGAAAACCTACAAAGGACTCTAAATTAGCATGATAGGGAGAGAGAGGAGGCAAAACAAAGATTAATACAAGAATATCATGAGTGTGAGGAAGCTACACAAAGATTGATACAGGAATTTGTTGAGCAGATTGAGAGCACTCAAAGAGAAATAAAGGAATGTCATGAGCAGGCTGAGATCAGTCAAAGAGAACTACAGGAACTGCGTGAACGTGAAGAAGCTAATCAAAAAGAAATACAGGAATTGAGAGAGTGGGATGAGAATGCAGAAAGATCACTAAAGGCATTCATGGAATCCATAAACAGAAAACTGAAAGAAGTCAGAGAGACCACAAAGGGAATGCTGAATGGAATCCCAACAGAAGGAATGGGAATAACCAATCAAATAAGTGATTTGAGAATAAACACTGAAAACCAAATTAAGGAAGAAAAGAAGTTCATACAAGTTCTAAAACAATGCTGCAACAAAGAATTTGAAGCCATCAAAGCAGACCAACTAGAAGAAAAAGGAATTTAAAACAAAGTATAAAGTCTCTATTGTAGGTTAGACCATGCAGAAGATCAAATCTCGGGGATTGAAGACAGCCTAGATATTATAGAGAAAGAACATACAACTATTTAAGAAAAATCCAAGAAATATGAGAAATCTATCCAACATTTGGAAGACACCATCAGAAGGCCTATTCTGAGGCTAATGGGTGTAGAGGAGAAGCTAGAGACAGAAGTTAATGGAATAGGAAATTTGTGTAACAGGACCCTAGCAGAGAACTTCCCAAACACCCAAAAAGATAGTCCTATTCAGATAAAAGAATCTAGTAGAACTCCAAATAGACCAGACCAGAATAGAACATCCCACCGTCAAATTATAAACCACACAGGATCAATTCAGACCAAAGAAAAGATCCTTAAAGATGACAAGGAGAAAAGATCAATCATCTATACAGGGAAATCAATTGGAATCACCTCAGATATCTCAGCGGAAACAATCATAGCAAGAAGAGCCTAGAATGATGGATTCCATGCCCTAAAAACAAACAACTATCAAACAAGAATTTTGTACCCAGATAAACTCTCCTTCTTGACTGGAGGTCAAATAAAAACCTTCCATAGCAAAGAAAAATTGATACAATATATCTCCACAAAACCAGCCCTACAAAACTTTCTTAAAGATGTCCTACACATAGAAAACCAACAAGATTACAATAAAGGCCAAGAAATCGCACCCAAACTGAGAATCCAAGAACCATAAGAAGAACCCAGTTGACTCAGCACCCAAGAAGGTGGATAAAATGGCAGGTACTCCCAAATACCTCTCAATCCTAACTCTCAACATTAACGGACTTAACTCTCTAATTAAGCAGCGTAGACTATCTAGTTGGATTAAAAGCAAGATCCTTCTATCTGCTACCATAAGGAGTCACATCTTGCCCATAAAAACAAACACATTTTGAATATGAAAGGCTGCAACCAAATCTACCAAGCAAATGGCCCCCATAAAGAGGCAAGAGTTGCAATCCTAATATCAGATAAAAGAGACTTCAAATTGAAATTCGTGAGAAGAGATAAAGAAGGTCACTACATACTAATTAAAGGATCTATCCTTCAAGAGGATATTACAATTCTAAATATATATTCGCCAAGCAATGGAGCACCCAAATTTATCCAAGAAACACTACTTTCCCTCAAATCCGACAGAGACCCAAAGACATTAATTGTTCGGGTATTTAACACACCAGTTTTCCCACTAGATACATCAACTCAGCAAAAACTCAACAGAGAAACCGCAGATCTAAACAACTGCATAGATCAACTAGATTTCACAGACAACTACCGAATATTTCACACAGCAGCATCAGAATACACGTTTTTCTCAGCAGCACATAGAACATTTTCCAAAATAGAACACATTTTAGTACACAAAGCAAACTTGTCCAAATTCATAAATATTGAAGTTATACCTTACATTCTCTCAGACCACAAGGAAATAAAATTAAAACTTAACACCAAAAGACACCAAAGAAAATCCTATAACACATGGAGGCTGAAAAACACACTGCAGAATCACAAGTGGGTCATGGAGGAGATTAGAAAGGAAATTCAAATGTTCATGACCACACAAATTACCAGCTCCTCTGGGACACAGGAAAAGCAGTACTCAGGGGCAAGTTTATAGCTCTGAGTTCCTACATCAACAAATTCGAGAGATCTGAAACCCACCATTTGATGAGACATCTGAGCCTCCTTGAAAAAGCAGCAAGATAATCCCCCATCTACTAGACGGTAAGAAATAATTAAAATTAAATCAGCATTAAATGAATTAGAATGCAAAAAAACCATCGAAAGGATCAACAAAACAAAGATTTGTTACTTCAAAAAATTAACAAAATTGACAGACTCTTAGCAAATCTTATCAGAAAAAGAATATAACAAACCCAAATAAATAAACTCAGAATCAACCAAGATTCAGAATATTATAAGGAAATATTTCTCAAAACTTTATGCTAATAAGTTTGAGAACTTAGCAGAAATCAACCTTTTCCTAGCAAATATTGACATGCTGAAACTAAACAAGGATTAGTTAAACCATTTAACAGGCCCATATCAAGCATTGAAATAGAAACCACAATAACAGACCTCCCATCTAATAAAGACCAGGACCAGATAGCTTTAGAGCAGAATTCTATAAGGCCTTCAAAACACAGCTCACACCAATACTCCTCCAAATCTTCAATGAAATTGAAAGAAAAATTTACTACCAAACACATTCTATGAAGCCATCATAAGTCCCATCCCCAAACCAGGCAGGGACTCATCACAGAAAAAGAACTATTTACCCATTTCTTTGATGAACATTGATGCAAAACTTCTCAACAAAATTTTGGCCAATCGATTTCAACAATTCATACAAAAAATCATACACCACGATCAAACAGGATTCATTTCAGTGAGGAAAAGCTGGCTCAATATACAAAAATCAATTAATATAATTCATCACATCAACAGGAGCAAGGGTAAGAACCACATAGTTATCTCAATAGATGCAGAAAAAGCATTTGACAAGATCCAACTCCCCTTTATGATGAAGGTTCTGGAAAAACTAGGAATCCATAGAACTTTCCTCAATATAATAAAGACTATATATGACAAACCTACAGCCATCATTAAACTTAATGGTGAAAAACTAAAGCCATTTCCTCTTAATTCAGGAAAGAGACAAGAATGTCCACTCTCTCCACTTCTCTTCAATCTAGTATTAGCATGCCTAGCTACTGGAATAAGACAAGATGCAAATGTAAAGGAGATCGAAATATGAAAAGAAGAAGCAAAACTCTCCCTCTTGTCATGATCTTGTATTTAAAGAATCCCATAGACTCCATTCCCAAATTACTCAAGCTGATTCAAAACTTTGGCAAAGTAGCAATGTATAAAATTAACCCTCAAAAAACAATGGCTTTTCTGTATACCAACAATGAGAAAAGTGTGGCTGAAATTAGGAAAGCATCTCCATTTGTAATAACCCACAAAAAATAAAATACCTAGGAATTAACTTAATCAAAGTAGTGAAGGACCTCTATGATCAAAATTTTAAAAACCTGAAAAAGGAAATCAAAAGCGATCTTAGAAAGTGGCAAAAACTCCCATGCTCCTGGATTGGAAAGATCAACATCATGAAAATGGAAATACTTCCCAAGGCTATCTACAAATTCAATGAAATACCTATGAATATTCCAATCTCATGCTTCAAGGAAATAGAAGAGGGAATCCAATAATTCATAGGGAACAATAAAAGACCCCGAATAGCAAAAATGATCCTCAACAGAAAGAACAGTCCTGGATGAATATTAATACCAAATTTCAAACTCCAATACAAAGCAATAATAATCAAAAGAGCTTGGTACTGGCACAAGAACAGACCTCAGGACCAATGGAATAGAATTGAAAACCCAGAAATGAACCTACAGACCTATAGCCATCTAATATTCGATAAGGGATCTAACAAAATAGAATGGAAGAAAGAAAGCTTCTTCAGGAAATGGTGCTGGCAAAATTGGTTAACTACTTGTAGAAAACTAAAACTAGAACCTTATATATCACCCTGCACCAGAATCAACTCCAAATGGATGAAAGACCTCGATGTCAAAGCAGACACTCTGAAAACATTACAGGATGGAATACGAAAAATCCCAGGTCTACTTGGCAAAGGCTGAAATTTTCTTAATAGAGACCCAGAAAAACAACAAATCAAAGAAAGGTTGGACAATTAGGATTTCATGAAATTGGAGAGCTTCTGCATGGCAAAGGCATAGCTAGCAAGATCAATAGAACGACCACGGACTTGGAGAAAATCTTCATGAGCCATACAACTGACAAAGGTCTCATATCTAAAATAAATCCCCCCACAACAAATCTTAAAAGAAACAACTGCCCAATAAATAAGTGGGCTAAAACCTTAAAGAGAAACTTCTCTGAAGAGAAAAGAAGGATGGCCAATAGACACATGAACAAATGCTCAACCTCTCTAGCCATAAAAGAAATGCTAATCAAACAACTTTGAGATACCACCTCACCCCAGTTAGAATGGCTATAATCAAGAACTCTGATAACAACAGGTTCTGGAGTGGATTTGGACAGAAGGGAACTTTATTGCAGTGTTGGTGGGAGTGTAAATTTGTTCAACCACTTTCAAAAGCAGTATGGAGGTTCCTCAAGATTCCACATAGAGCTCCCCTATGACCGAGGCAATCCCACTTTTGGGCATTTACCCAAATGTTCACAAACAAGACCACATTAAAGCTACCAGGACAACTATGTTTATTGCAGCATTATTTACCATAGCTAAGATATGGAACCAACCCAGATGCCCCTGGGTAGATGAATGGATCAAGAAAATGTAGTATATATACACAATGGAATTCAATGCCTCTATCATAAAGAATGACAGTGCTCCATTTGTTAGGAAATGGAAAGACTTGGAAAAAATTATATTAAGTGAAATAAGCCAGGCCCAAAGAATCATAGGTCCCATGGTTTTCCTTATTTGCAATAACTAGTATATGTCTGAGTCAAGCAAAACAGGTCAGATAAGTTGATGTTAGGGAAATGAACATTTAGATATGTATTCAAATTTTTTTCTTTCATACAATTGTTTCCAGTATATTTATAAGATTATTTCTTTGTTGCTTTTTATGCCCCTCCCCCACAGTATAATCCCTGCTTTCACTGTATTTGACGTTGTTATAATTTATGGAGCATGGAAGGGAAAAAACAAATCGTTTAAATAGAGATTACAGGTGGACCCATTGCAACAATGAGACATAGAAGTCGTATGTCGAAAATGAACTTTACAACTTTGGTAGGGGGAGGTGGAGGGACAGGTATGGAGGCAGGGAGAGGATGGGATGGGAAGAGGAAACAAAGGAGGA